>NW_026057577.1:71259621-71291485 GCF_023721935.1 Panthera uncia | reverse complement strand
TTTTTTTTTTAATTTTTATTTTAAAAATATTTGTTTATTTATTTATTTATTGAGATAGTCTGCATATGCATGCAAGTTGGAAGAGGGAAGGTAAATCTAAAGCAAGTTTCACTCCCAGCACAAAACCCAATGCAGGGCTGTCTATCTCATGACCCTGATATCATGACCTGAGTCGAAATCAAGAATCAGATGCTCAACCAACTTAGCCACCCAGGTGCCCCCAAATTTTTATTTATTTTTTAAGTAATCTCTATACCTACTGTGCGGCTCAAACTCACAACTCCGAGACCAAGTCTCATGCTCCATCACCTGAGCCAGCCAGGCACTGCAAGGGTTTTTAAATCCTTTACCAAAAATGTGTCTTCCTACTGCCTGACCTTGAGGCCGACTTCTCCTACCTCCCTTCCCTTTGTATACCATTGATTTATTATTACTATTTTAACAGAAAAATGACACAGTCAAATAAGATAGTGGCTTTTGTCTCACTGTACAGTGTTAAGTTCCAAGACTGTAGATCAATAATAAATATAAAATAGCTGTCATTTTGAGTATCTTTCAACATATACTGCTTCATTTGTTATTTTATTCATTCACTTATATATGTCAGGGTCTCCACCAAAGTTCAAAAGAGAGTCGTTCTTCCTTTCTGTAGTATAATGGTCATTCTTCTCTTTTCCTACAAGCATGTTTACATTATTAGAGTTGTCTGAGAAATAATGGAAATTCTTGTGTCTTCTGCGGTATTGTTTTTAGCAAGCAACTGAAAACATCCGAAAAGATAGTTACAGAAACTAACTCCACTATGAGTAATCCTGTTCTCAGCCAATGACCTTTTCAAACACACTGTTACCCAAAAGGGTACAGAACAAGATAGAAGGATGAGGATATAGGCCTTAAATCCCATCTGCAACAACAGAAAGTCCCTAATTTCACTGGGTCAAGAAAGGGGGATGAGGGTTAACCAGCATCACACCCTTACACTGGGAGCTGCCTCCATGAGCGTGATTTACTGCCCAATGCAGCTCAGTCTGGGGTAGGCCTTTAATTCAGAAGCCTTAATACAATCTTAAGATGCGGCTGATAAAAGTGTAATTATTCTTATATTTAAATAATCTCTGGTGACAGACAGTCCAGGTTCTACAACTCTTGACGAGCATAAAACCTGTAGCAGCTTTCACAGAATTGGCACATTGTTTGACTTGGCAAACAGGGTGTTTAAAGCTGTTTTTACAAAAGTTTCCATTATTTTTACAAAAGCTGCTACAGAATTTAAGCTTTTTTCACATTTCAAACGTATGTGTGTTTGTTTATGGGCAGATAAAACCAAAGGGAAAATGGGAAAGCATCCCAGGTTTTGTGCTAAATTTCTACCCAAATAGGTGTGCATTAAGAAGGCTTGCAACTAGACCTGTAGATAAACATGTCTATTCAGATTAGCTAAATAGACCCCTGATTTCTCCAACTGCGAAGTTTCTTCCAGTGTCTATATTCCTTGGCCTCGATCCCTTTATTGTAGACATCATATGAGTACATCTGAATGTCTATTTGAAATTGAGCTTGGTGAGAGTTCTAATTTTTAGAACTTTTTCTTAAAAATAACCCTAATCCTATTTTTTAACATTTTTACAGGAATCCTATTTTTTAACGTTTTTATTAGGAAATGAATGCAAATTGGAGATGAGAAAAAAAAAAACCTCCTGAGGTGATGATTCACGTCTGTGTGGTGGTTGACGATTGCTATAGACTGCTATGAGATTAGTCGCTACCTGTGGGCTCACTGTTTCAGGTCCTGCTTCCAGCCACTGCTCCCTCACTTCCCATCATGTCAGGTACCATACCACCTTCTAGAAACTGTTGGTGAAAGCAGAATTTGGCTGATCCAAGGGCAATTAGTCTTTTCCCCCAGAAGACAACCTTAACAAGGGAGCAGGAGGAATAGGCATGTCCACGTCCTTTAAACCTTCCTCTCTGATGTTGGTTAAAGAGGATGAGACTGTGAACTTGTCCTTCAGTAGGAGCCTGCTCAGGAGGATCCATGCTGGGTTCCTGACCCCACACCCCCAGGACAGGAATGTCTCAAAATGTCTGAAGGACCCCTGTAGTAGTAACCCTAGGACCATGATGACAGGCTGAGTTACCATTTGGCCTCGTGACACAGCCCAGAACTAGCAGTAGGATAAATTTTTTTTTAATTCATCATTTCGTGATGACTACTAAATGTTTAGATTTAGTGCACATTTCTAGAAATACAGTGAGTAGGAAATTGATGTTTCATAAATTCTTTCATTAAGACACTGAGAGTGAAGTTGTCCTTAATACGATAATTTTCTTTGGCTTCTAAATATATTTTTGAGAGGAAAAGAACTCTGTTTTGGCTCATCATTTGTCAAGCACTTGAAATTTTAACATGAACAGTACAGAGGATTCTTGTGTGAAGATAAAGTACATTTTTTTCAAGTCCTTATTTGACAAATAAGCTGTTGAGCATGTAACTCTGTGCCTCAGAATAATTATATTTGTTTTCCAAACACAAGGAAGATACAGCAGCTGAATTAGTTGCCCATTTTTATTCATAAAATGGTAATTAGTGAAGATACAAAATCTGGCACGTCAGGGTTCAGGAAGAAATGTTTGCTTGCTTTTAAGCATCTAGTAAAGTGCTGATTTATTTCAGGATAACATTGCAGACCTTTAGATGTGTCTGCAAAGGCTGGCGTATATTATAATTGTAGTTAAGAGTCATCTGAAGACCTAGCTATGTAAGATTTGTAGCTAGAGGCAATGTTAGTAGAAGTGGTTTAACAATAGCCACCATTTATTGAGTTGTTGCTATGTGCCAGACACTGATGGGGGAGGCCTCATAGACATTATCTCATTTCATCTTCATGACAATCATTTGAGGTATAGGTATTGTTACTCCTACCTACCATATGAGGAAACTGAGGCTCAGAGAAAATAAATTATTTTAAAAAAATTTTTTAGGGGCGCCTGGGTGGCGCAGTCGGTTAAGCGTCCGACTTCAGCCAGGTCACGATCTCGCGGTCCGTGAGTTCGAGCCCCGCGTCAGGCTCTGGGCTGATGGCTCGGAGCCTGGAGCCTGTTTCCGATTCTGTGTCTCCCTCTCTCTCTGCCCCTCCCCCGTTCATGCTCTGTCTCTCTCTGTCCCAAAAATAAATAAAAAACATTGAAAAAAAATTAAAAAAAAAATTTTTTTAATGTTTATTTATTTTTGAAGGAGACAGAGCGTGAGTGGGGGAGGGGCAGAGAGAGAGGGAGACATAGAATCCGAAGCAGGCTCCAGGCTCCGAGCTGTCAGCACAGAGCCCGACGTGGGGCTCGAACTCAGGAGCTGTGAGATCATGACCTGAGCTGAAGTCAGACGCCCAACCGACTGGCCACCCAGGCGCCCCTGAAAATAAATTATTTTACAGAGCACACAAAGCTAGTAAATTGGGGCCTGTGCCAATTCCTTTTCTGGACAAATGAAAGCCTGAAATTGTGGATAGGACATAACCTCATAGATATGTGGGATTGGCCTGTGGGCCCTCAAGGCCGAGGATGACCCCAGAGGAGAAGCAGAACAGAGGATTGTGGGACAGTTTCCTTGAGTATTGCCCATAGCACCAGGCTGCAGGCCTCCACGGCTAGAATTAGGATTTCTAGATCAAAAGCTTCTGTTACTCTCTTCGTGGTTTGTGAAACATCTGGTAGGTGGCTACCAGTGGTATCACCACTACTGTGGGATGCAGAAGTGAGTAGGACATGTCACTGTCTTCAAAGAGCCTGCAGGCCAAAGCAGGAGACACAGAAACAGATCTTAATCATATATGGTATTTGGTCTTTGTTTGCATTTATTGATTGCCAAGGAGCAAGGATCTACAGAGGGTGGATGTGGCCATCAGTGAAGGCTTACTGAAAAACTTATCAGAGATGAATTTTAAATAGCAGTTAGTATTTAAATACACACACATAAGCTCATACATATGCACACATACACGTACATTTACTTTTTGTGAGCCTTGTTATGCCACCTTGCCCAAGTCTGCTAATCAGAAAGAAAGATAAGAAACAAAAGAATGTTGTCAGCACTCACTATTGCGCTTGGTTTGACTTTGTAGCTATGTTGACACTACACTTGATCTACCCTTGTCCTAAATGGCACGCTGACTTCTTGATTAGGGGTTTGTGTTTTGTCGTCGGTGCTTTAGGCAATGTACCGCTCAGGTAGCAGAATTTGATTATAGTTTTCATCTTTGCTTTCTGAATTGTCGTGGTTCTTCTCTGGTGTTGACTGATACATGACCTTTGCATTTTCTGATTTGGAAAAGTTTCCTTGAGAACTAGCAGGATGCACTCACTCCCGTCCATCCCCAGCCCCTAGTTTTCTTTACCCTTGCTGGGTGTGGCTGTGTGTGCTGTGTTTCAGAAGGCTAAGCTTAAGATCTCAGGGCGGCTTTATCTGAGAGCTGTGAAGAGTGGATCCAAAGTGATACTATCAAGTCTGGCAGGACTAGTCATTACCTAATGGACTCTTCAGTCTTCATAACTTTGTCAGCCCAGTCAAACTCTGGCAAGAGCTAGAGAAGTTCAAACCTGCTGATGGACTTCAGTTAGAACTTTTACAAGGTCAACAAGAGACCATAGCTCTCATCATTGTCAACTTGAAACCATGTTAACTCTTTAAGCAAGTTCAGTTGCCTTTCTCTTTGTAATCAAGTATTTGGTATGCAAAACTCATGTTGGGTATGGGGGGGCTTTATATGTTTTTTAATATCTCTGTTTAGAGGCATTGCCAGGTATATTTAAGAAAATGAGATTGGACTAGATTTCTTTAACTGGAATGTTATGAAATTGTGGGTCAGTAAAAATCTAAAGAACATATGAAAAGCCAGAGCGTCCTTTAAAGTAACTTATTTTTGGTATTTGTTTGTTCATTCAGTGAATATTTATGAAATGCCTACTGTATGCCTGACATTCTTTTAAGTACTTAGAATACATCAGTGAACAAAATAGACAAAACTTCCTGCCTTAAATGCATTTATATTCTAAAATTACCTTCTTATCTTTGGAGCAATCAATAATTGTTTCAACACCCATGTAAACTGCACATGCAGCTTTTGATTTATTTCACTATTCAACCATATAATGTAATTCTTCTAATATTTTTCTTTTCCTGCACCCATTCATTTAAAAAATATGTATTGAGTACCCACAGAGTGTGAAATACCAGTTTGTGTGCAGGATAGAGGCCTGCCTTCAGGAGGCCTGCAGCCCAGTAAGAGAAATTAAGACTTGTACACAAATAGCTATATAGAAATTAATACAGTTCGTAGAACTGTAGAAACGGTACAGTTTGTAGAGATCATGCAATATTTCTACTGAAGTAAGGGAGATCAGAGGCAGAATAAATGGGAGAGATGAATGGGTTGATTAAGGGATGCCATGCAGAGATGGGAACATTTAAGGGGAGGCTGTTTCAGGCCAGGAGCCATTTTTGGCAGACAAATGGCTGCCTTTTGCAAAACAAAAGGTAATGAAAAAAGGGCAAGATATATTTATGTTATTTATTTTTTTTAAAAATTTTTTTTAACATTTTATTTATTCTTGAGACAGAGAGAGACAGAGCATGAACGGGGGAGGGGCAGAGAGAGAGGGAGACACAGAATCGGAAGCAGGCTTCAGGCTCTGAGCCATCAGCCCAGAGCCCGACGCGAGGCTCGAACACGCGGACCGCGAGATCGTGACCTGAGCTGAAGTCGGCGGCTTAACCGACTGAGCCACCCAGGCGCCCCAGGGCAAGATATATTTAAAGAAAAGCAAAACAGCACAGCTTCACTGGTGCATATTAGTATTGGAAAGTTGTGTTAAGTCCAAACTGTACAGAGAATTGAATGACATGCTCCAAGTTTGCACTTATTCAGAAGTGAGGGAGGGCCCTCATGAATTTTTGCTGTACAAATGGCACTAAATACACCGTGTCTAAAAGAAGTAATATGTTGTCTGTAGGACGACTGGTCTAGCTAAGACAGAGTGCTGAGGTAGTGACACTGAAAAGGATTCTGTTTGTGGCAGCTTTCTTGCACAGTATAAGGTATGATTAAGTACTATTTGGACCAGTCCACAGTGTGATGACATAGGCAAGGATGTCTGTGGACTTTCTCAAGAATGCTGGTCTCTTCTTATACTTTCAGAACATAATTTTGTCAAGATGATGCCCTTATTAAAGAAACAGGAGTTATAATTAGATATTGAGGAACTATAGAAAATTTGAGAACATGAAAGATATGAGAAGAGAAAAATATCAAATGGGAAAGTAACTAGTGATTCATGTCGGATTCATTTATCATAGTTGGGGAATTCAGCCCAAATATGTAATTTTTATACAGATTCTATGGTGTGAGTTGCTTTAGGAGCGTGGCTTTAAATGTCACTGTTTTGTTTTGTTTACGTCGGATCCAGATGAATAACTATGCATCAGTAGACGGTGCAATCAATAAATGATCACTTATTTGTAGTCAGTCTGTAATTGAATAACTGGTTGGATCTCTCACTTAAAAATTTATCAACACTAGATTCCATCAATAAACCCTTAGAAAGTCAGTAGATTCGTCCTGTGGTGCCAACTTAGGCGCTCAGTAATCATGTTTGTGTTTAACTGGTAAATCACTCTCTTCTTATGAATGCTTAGTACACCAAAAAGGTGTTGAGCTTGAGAAGTCATTGGCTATACCTGAGGTTATTTTTTTAGTTTGGAAGTAATTGTTGTGAAAACACCAGTTGGATTTGCTAACAATTCTTTAAGAAGACAGTTCATTGATTAGGGATTCACGAAAAGCTTTAAAATTTTTTAAATAAAAACTTATCCCTTAATTTGCTGATTGCTGCTGAAATTTTACCATGTCTGCACTGGTCTTATTTAAATGACAAGTTAGGTTTTTCTAAAAATATTTAAGGATTTGGTTGTGCTTTTTTGTTTGTTTTTTGTTTTTGTTTGTTTTTGTTTTTGTGTTTTGGCTTTTACTATGATGTAACAGGAGCATGAATCTTAACCAAGACATAATTTTCATAATTATTTTTACAAAAATTAATTAGGGATCATTTAGCATGAGACAGAAAACACTTCCTCCACTGGAGAGCAGAGAACTTTAAATTCCATTTTCAATATTACCATTGATTAATTGTGACAATGAACAAGTCACTTAAGCTCTACATAACCTCAGTTTCTCCATCTGTTAAAAGGAAATAATATCCGTCACAAGATATTTTCAGAGCACTTTGGAATCAGTGGCATAAAGATGTTCAATAAATCAAGAGTAGTAGTATTATTACTCATCCAAAATGTAATAAAGATCTTTTTAATGTGGTAACCATTCAGCTCAGTTTTAAAGTCTGTGAATTTAGAATTCCTTCCTACTCCTGCCTTTTAGTCTTGAATGTTTATATTATTTCTTCAAGCTTCAATCCTCTGAAGGTAATTATTGCATTCTTCTGCTTTGTTGAGAATCGTTTTATTTTATGGCTTCCCTTAGTTTCTATTTTAGGTGCTTTCTTCTTCATTTTACACGCCCTCTCTCCACCCCCAGAATTTTTACACCTTGTGTCTCTTTTCTACTTTGTACTTTTTCTGTTTTCATTTGAAAGTATTCCCTGTGATTTTTCTTTCCTTTAAATAGACGACTGTTTACCTTGAAATTGGCTTTCTACATGTTTGAAAATTAAAAAGTTATTTGACTGTCACTGGTCATTCTGACAAACATTTCTTACAAGAAAGAGGCCAGTTGCATTTTACTAAAGCAACCAGCTAAAAAAGCAACTTGGTTTTGAAGATGAAACTGACAAAACAGAAATTAAGAGTTGAAATTATTTGAGGAAAATCAAACAGTAGCTGTGAATTTCAGTATTTCATATCAGGAAGATTAGCTGTGCCATTTTTCCTAGTTGCTCATTCCCCTTCCTCTGCTGAAAGTGATTTGTGATGCTACTTTCCTCATTTATTAAATTCACATATATTCATGGGTCTATCTCTGAGCTCTCTGTTCTCTTCCATTCATCAGTTTTTTTTTTTTTTTTTTTTTTACCAATTCAATGTGACTTTTTATTATTAGGACTTTATTGTACGTCTTAATATCTGGAGGGGCAAGTCCTTTTTAAAGGTGTACTTAGGTATATGTGGCTATCTTACTATGTATCAATTTAAATTTTTTTAATATTTTTTTTTTGTTTTTTTGGGGTTTTGTTTTGTTTTGTTTTGTTTTGAGAGAGAGAGCACAAGCAGGGTAGGGGCAGAGAGAGAAAGGAAGACAGAGAATCTGAAGCAGGCTCCACACAGTCAGCGGCAAAGCCCAATTTGGGGCTTGAACCCACAAACCATGAGATCATGACCTGAGCCACTTAGGCGCCCTTATTCAATGCACTATTTAAAAATCCATGTCTGTATTTAAATGACACAAAGTGTAAGAATATGCTTTTAGGTATGGTGTGTGTGTGTGTGTGTGTGTGTGTGTGTGTGTGTGTAAAATCACTGGACTTTCTGTTGGCATTCAGGAAGACTGTGTAGTTACCCCATTCTCTCCTGGCTCCACCCAAAAGACCTCAGGATCCTAAAACTGCCGTTTTGCAAATAAATCCCATAGATGCATATTTTAAGTCTATTTATAGGTCTACTAATGCAAACAGTATTTTTGTCATTTATGATTTTCTGTATATTTTGAGGTGTTTAGAAGTTTAGTGTATGCATGAACTGAATTGTTGATACTTTTGTCAAATTATCTAGCTGTCTAGTATGATTTGGACACTGTCTTCTTGCTCAAAACACTGATACAGTTTGGTTTCTCATGTCCTAGAGTTATATTACTGATTCTGAAATGGGCTTCCTTTTCCAAACTCCAAATCTATGGAGCAGCTGGTGGTGGTTAGTGACCGTCTGCACCAGCAGTCCTATCTTTTTAGCACTGAAAATTAATTTTTCTCCTCTTGGCACATAAAGAACTCAAGTTCGCCCCTTTCCTCATTACCTGAAATGTTACTGTGGCACCAGCAGTTGGGGGTGTGATGGCGCAGCTATTTGGGCATCAGAAGGAGCAGCACCAAGAGACTTCACACAAAGGGAGTCCACCAGGAGAAGACCCACACCCCCTGTTGTGGAAACAAGAGGCTTATATTCAGTGGCTTCCAATATCTGATAACAGTGAATATAACAACCAGGGCTCCAGTTGACTTTTTCCTCCTCCTAATGTGGCACAAGTCTGTGTACGAGATGAGTGTGTTGTGCCATATACAAATAACAGATGAGTATTGAGTTGCTCCGTATAAAAAATGTGGAACCAAGATCCCAGAGCTCGTGAATCGGGTCTTTGCAAAAGACTTACCTTCACAGAGTTACATGTAGTTAACAGAGCCTATAACCAAAGCACTTCTGTTTCACCACAGGATAAGAAACTGTGTTTCTGGCATGGTGGAGAGAGTTCTGAACTGGGAGGGGAGAAGCCAGGGGTAGGATTTGGCAACTGCTAGGGTTGTTGTTTAGTGCTCTTTACTTTCTGACCAATAGGGGGCACCTGTGTCACTCAGCAGGTTGAACATCTGACTCTTGATTTCTGCTCAAGTCATAATCTCAAAGATTCCTCAGGTTGAGCCCCACATGGGGCTGTGCACTGACAGTGTGGAGCCTGCTTGGGATTCTCTCCCTCTCCGCTCCCTCTGCCTGCCCCTACTTGCTCTCTCTCCTCTCTCTCAAAATAAATAAGCTTGAAAGAAATACTTTATGACCAACAGGCATCCCTCATCTGGGACCTAGTAGAAAAATACTCCCAAATGCTTTTCTGAACCCCAGTTTTATTCTTTTTAAACCTACCTTTCACCCTGGTACCGGTGTGAACTTTGTAAAATGTAAAACTAGTCCTGTAACTCCCCAGGCTACCAAATGTGGCTGAGCAGGCACTGGTGCTTTGTGTTCCCTGGGTCTTCATTCATGTTATGCTTTCTGCCTGAAAGCTATTTCTCCATTCCTTTTTCCTAGTTAATCATACTGGTGCTCTGGTCTCTAAAATGCACCTCAGGGTTCATCTCATCCTGCGAGCTGGCTGATTTTAGGTGCCCTACCTTAGACTTCCCTCCACTTCCATCATAATTATCACATTGAATGACAGTTATCTGTTTAGGTGTCTGGCCCTCCTGTAAAAGTTGTGATATACTCTTAAAAGACAGTTAATCTGATTCTAATTATCTTCCCTTGATACCTAGCATGATGCCTGACAATTTCCATTCAGTAAGGAATAGGATGGGAAGAAGAAGGGAAGGAGGAAGGGGAAATAAAGGAGAAAAGGGGGAGGGAAGGGTTATGCTGGAGTAAGGAAAGATGAATAGAATAGGATAGGAAAAGTGGGAAGGAAACAGAAAAGAGGAATGATGGGTGATGTAGTTGATGTATAGTGATTTCTAATATGGATCCCATTTTAAATGTTAGTGACTCTCTACTATTACAATGTTCCATGTAAAGCCCATTCTTTCCATGGTATTTTATATATATTACGCCACACTCATCCTTACATAATCCTTTGGTTTTGAATGGAGTATCTAGCTAGCCATGGATCTCTAGTAGAAGGGCAAAATCGAGACCAAGAAGTAGACTTTCAAACCTCTCTAAATTTTGCTTTTATCCACTAAACTTTGCTGGTCTTATTTTGAGATTTTGGTACTTCATATTAGTCTCTTGTTGTCTCCTAAAAAAGCTTACTTAAATATTACGTAATGTGTAATATACTTACTTAAGCATAAATAAGTATCTAGAAAATTTGGTGACTTTTTCTGAGAGCCTATTACTAATTACTAATTAATTATTCATTACTTATAATATCAGTGCTATATTGGCCCTTTAAGTTGCTTAGGCTCATGTGTAAGATTTTGACATGGTGGGATTTTATATTTTATTTTGATAAAATATAAAGGAATGTTATTGAAAAACTAATTTATATTATGTGACCTTTTGTTCTCCATCTTAGAAACTTAGGGTAAAAGATAGGAAAATCTGTAATTTATGCAGTGGCTTCCCATTGTCACATATGTGGGAACAATATTAAAAATTGAGGAAATTGTACAGATAATTTAAGGAAAAAAAGAATTGACATTTAACCATGTATATTTAACTTTAATGTCTAAAAAGATATATTTTAACTTCATTTGTAGTGAAAGATCTCAGTTAAGAAACAGTGATCATTGAAGACAAATTATTTCCACCAACTTCACACTATCATAAATACAAGTTGCCTAAATTCCTGGACCCTTCCATGGTGCAAGAAACATCAGTGGAGCTCTAAACTAAGGATCCCGGACTTTAAGAAAAACCTCACTAAATACTCTAAGTTAGTGTCAATTTTATTTTGTTTCAAAAACATCCTTGCTGGAATCACACAACTTCGTAGTTAGGTATTGTCTTTTACAGTTCCTTGAAAAATGTAGAAAAAATTCAGTATTCTAAGTAGGTATTTTTTTTTTTTTTTTTTTTTTTCTGTTTATTTTTGAGACAGAGAAGCAGGGGAGGGGCAGAAAGAGAGAGGGAGACACAGAATCTGAAGCAGGCTCCAGGCTTTGAGCTGTCAGCACAGAGCCCAACAGGGGGCTCAAACCCACCAACCATGAGATCATGACCTGAGCCAAAGTCAGAGCCTTAACTGACTGAGCCACCCAGGTGCCCCATAAGTAGGTACTTCTAAATTCCAGTTTTTCATACCTAATTTTGTATATGGAATCCTTACAACTCAATGCAAACAAGCCATGAAATGATGCAACTAGAAATGTTTTAATGTACTTGTTCGCATTATACATTAGGATCAATTGTTAGAGGCAGTTCAACTCATTGACTCAATTAAAGTTTGCTTTTGTTTTCTTTTTCTTTCTTTTTTTTTTTTTACAACTTCAATTCTTCACTTTTACATATTTGGACCATTATAACATCAATCTGTCTCATTGTCTTTCTGGCGAGAAGAAAGCCAACTTTAACCCTGATTAAATTAGTGGTACATTATTGATTCCTGTTTCAAATTCATTAATATGCTAGAAACCACATGTCAATTCAGTGTCTCACTAGACGGGATTATGAGATAGTTGGAAGCTAATTGTTACTTCCTGTACATTTTTATTAGGTGCAATTTCAGTGCCACATCTTCATATGCTGATTTTAAAATTCAGTGGTGTAGCATAGCAGAGCTAGAAAATTCTTCTTGATGAATTTTCCAGAATCAAATTTCATAATTAGGTTATCTTTAAGTTTTTAATAATTAATAAATTAAAGTTCAGTAGTACGGTTCAGTCCACGTTTTCTTTTGTCAGATAAGCTTTATCTTTCCTAAAGCATTATACTGTTTTATGTAAGCACATAATCTGAATAAAAATATATAATTAGAAGAGAGTTAAAATTTTAGATAGGCATATGAAAAGGAGAGAATAAAGACCAAGTTATGAGAAACAGAAAAGAAAATCTGAAATACACGGTACAACGAAATACAAAGAGCCTTTATTCTCCCCCCGAAATATTTACATATAGTGAAAAAAACTAGCTTTCATAGATAATTAGTTTCTGTAGGATCCCTGAGTCTTTATCATTGAATTGTTGTAAATGAGAATACTAGACTGTCTATTTTGTCTTTAGGGTCTTCTTTCCTCTTAAATTGATTTCTTTCTATTTTTGCTTATATATGTTTTATAGCATTCCAGTGAGTCTCCACTTTACAAACAAGTTGTTTGAGAATTATTGTTTTGCAAATTAGTTCTTAAAAGTCATGATGCTTTTTTTAAGGCAGCAAACTATTATTATTATAATGTTACAGTAAATCAAAGGTTGTCTGACCAACCCACAAAACCCTACCTGGCCCGTATTCAGTAAGACTACCGTGCTAGTTTTGTAAGGTAACAAATCCATATTTCTGATATTCTGAATTTTAAAGTCAACAGATGTTCTACCTCTGATTGAACCACAGCCATCACCGAGGTGAGGAGGCCCTGCTCTCTTTGCTGTTTTCTTTCCTGAATGAACAGAAAACCTGCAGTTTCTCTGTGCTTAGCTCCTCATTTAGCCAAGTGTTTGCTTCCTTTGGTTACATTCACCAGGTTCTGTCTGTCTTGTTGAAGGCTTTACATAAATAACGTGGCTGATCCTTCCTCTTGCTTCTTTTGGGTATAGAATGGTCCCAAACACCAGAATAAAGACCAAAAATTATTTCCTCACCATTGGAGTCTCTGAGAGGCGGGCGTGGGGGTGGTGGTGTGCACAATATACAGTACTCCTCTTTTCCACTTAGGTCTTCCAACAATTTGAGAAACAAAATAGTGTCAAACAGAACTAAAAATGTCACCTTTGCCCTGAGATGGTGTCAGAGGATGTAGGTTCCTGAGCCCCACAATTATACTTATCTAGCTATTGAGGCAGATCACAGGAGAAAAAGGGTCCTGTGGGCATGACCTGATGTTAGTTTTTCCCAAATGTATCTGTAAGTTAAGCAGTTGCATCTCCCCCTTGAACAAAATGAGTAAAGGAACAGAGAGAGGACAATAGTAGGCTTAGGAAAAGAATTCCCATTAATAGAAAGTAGGAGTTAGGCGAAAGGCTGGTGTTTCATAACTTCTAAGCAGAGGATAACAACGCCTAGCTGCGGGGTCCACTGACATTGGGGGTCCTCTATTCCTCTCTCCTTCCATTTTTCATGACAGCAACAGCCCATCTATCTGTTATACTAACAATCTGCAAGGCCTTTCTCATGTCTGTATGAGCCATCACCAGTCTTCATCTTACCCTATTTAGCCCATTCTCGGGCATGCAAATAAGAACTCAATTTCCCCTGTCCTCCTTTGCAGAGGCCTCCACATTAGTGTGGATGTAGTAGAAGCCAGGAATCCCTTCCTGCTGGTCTCCATGTTCAAAGAGTTTGTCCTTGTGGGAGAAGCAAAACTTTCTATTCTCTCAGTCTCTGCTTGGGCCCGAGAATTAATTTGATGTAAATTAGATCAACAGGAGAAGATCATATAGATTTTTTTACATGTGCATGGGAACCTGAATAAGAAAATGAAGACCCAAAGAGGTCTAATTAGACCTAAGTGCTTGTGTTGAGCAGAGTAGCAACTGTGGAAAAGTAACTAAAATATATGGGGAGACTAAAAAAGATAAGAGTTAGGTTAACAAAGTCTGTCTGTACAGATTACCCTCAGCCTTGACTCCCCGCCTCTGCTGACAAGAATGTTTCTTTCCCCCTGGTACAAAGAGTACATCGTTCCCTTGAGAGTTTTATCTCCTGCTTCCAGGAAGGAAAGGGGAGATCAGGGTGACCTTCTTGTATGTGCAGCCTTTCAAGTGTCTTTAAGATCAAAATAATGCTTATGCTGAAGTGGCCTAGTTTGGTGGCATATTCTGTCACCCTCCGCCCTCTGCTCCATACTCCACACCGCACTTCCAAACACAGACCTGATAACACTTCCCCTTGCCCAGAGCCCTTCAATTTCTTGTCTCCAGGATCAAATCCTGACTTCTTCACAGTCCAGGCAGTAGTAGCCGTTCAGATCTCAGAGTACCTTTGTCTCTTTCTCTCTCTCTCTCTCTCTCTCTCTTTCTCTGTAGACTTGGAACTCTTTTCTTTCCCAAAGTAGAAAACAAACTACTTTCCCCAACCTTTCTTTGCTCATGCTTTTCCCTCTGCTTTTTTCCCTGCTATTTATCTGCTCAAAGCCCATTTGTGTGTCAGAGTCATTACAAGGCCTACCCTCAGGCTTTAGGCAGTTCTCCAGGGCTTGCATAAGTATATGGGCATCTCTCTCTGATAGAAAGTTGTCATATTTTGGGGCGCCTGGGTGGCTCAGTCGGTTAAGCGTCCAACTCTGGTTCAGGTCATGATCTTGCAGTCCCGTGGGTTCAAGCCCCATGTCGGGCTTTGTGCTGACAGCTCAGAGCCTGGAGCCTGCTTCTTTTTCAGTGTCTCCCTCTCTCTCTCTCTCTCTCTGCCCCTCCCGAGCTTACACTCTCTCTCTCAAAAATAAACATTAAATTTTTTTAAAAAAAATTGTCACATTTTATTCTGATTATTTTTCACTTGTTCCTCTCCCTTTTCCAGAGAAGGGACCATGTCTTATTCATCATTGTGTTTCTATTTCTAGCACAGTACCTGGCACAAAATGCTGAGCAAATTTATTTTAATAAGATTCATCTCCTTCTTACTATCCAATAGTAGTGATCACATTGATGTCTTCTAAAAACACTACCCAGACATTTCCCAAAACCATTCATTGTCAGGCTAAGAACAGTCTCACTAATTAATAATGTTTGGATTTTTTTTCAAGCTTCTAATCTGACTATAAGTGGCAGAACAAAATTTTTAATCGAGGCTTGTCAGACCCCACACTCTTCCTGCTATACCTCTTCTTCTAACAAATGGCCTTGCCTCGCAAATTGGTTTTTTCCATAATCTGTGTAGAAAGATCAGTTCTACTCCAGCAATTCCCTTTTCTCAAGAAAGAAATCTGTGTCAGTTAAAGCACACCACACACACACACACACACACACACACCAACCTGGGCGATTGGGAAGCCCACTAAGTAAATATTAAAGGAAACAGCTATAAAGCTAAATGCAACTTTAAAACAATAAATAACACTAGGCAGGATATTGAGCAATATTTGCCATACCCGTAACCACTCACGTTCTTAGTCTAATTTTCTTTCCTAGTTTATGTTCTTTCATTAGGCTCTGAGTTAGACTTCTATACATTACCACACACTTAATAAAGATATTTCATTTTTCCTGGTGTGCTTCCAGAGACCTAGCATGCAGTGAAGGTTTTATAGTCCTGTGCGGTGCAGCAGATGTCATTCCATTTGCCTAAGTCCTGCTGACATTTGGAGATGTGGATTAATTGAGCTACAGAATGAAATTTAATTAAAATTAAATACAGACTTGGCCATTGTATCTGTTCATTTCCTGTACTCTAGTGTGTGTGTTTGCAGGCAGCGCCATAGTTAATTTGTTTAATCACGATGCTCTGTGGGGGAAGCTGCACTTTGTTTTATGCCGAAAGGCTGAAGGTGTGGTGGATGCCAGGTTGGATTTCATGACACACAATGCGAGCTGTGTAAATGATGCCACTGATGAGCCTCAGAGGGCTATCTGAGGGAGCAAGGGGCCTCCATATGAACCTGTAGAGAGACACCTTGTTGTAGGCAAGGTTTAGTCATGTCTTTTAAATTGACATTACATGACCACAGGAATCTCATCTATTACCCATTAGCATGTTGCCATATACTTGTTCATTCAAATACTCATTCATCCATTCATTCAACCAAGATTCTTTGAGTAGCGATTCAGTCTTGGGCCTCAAGTTGAAGGGAGGCACCATTATTAATGGTGATCCTAATCTTTCTGCCTGTAACCACGACTAGGAAAGTTGGTCATCTCATGAAGATAGAGTTTTTAGAACAAGGTGATAAAGGATATTCAAAGGTCATTCCAGAATAAGGAGAAATTGTATTACTTGAGGTTAGGATGAGATTATATTAGGGCAAGTAGAGCCTGTTCTTTAGCACCCATAGAAGGCTCTTTCCTTCTGGGGGCTTTCCTGATTTCTCCAGTGGGAAATGAACTCTATTCCAACAACTCCAAAGTACAGAGGAGTTCTTCTTTATGTTTTATCTGTATATCTTCCTGTCTTCCTTTCTAGATCATAAGCTTTTTGTCAACAGCTTTTTAATCTTGAAAAATGCTTAGGCCGGTGCACTATCCCCACAATGTTCTCCAAGACTATTTCTTGAACATGTTGTCAAGCATGTATATTCCCAGGTAGTAGACATTTGTTGTCTTAGCAGTTCAGCACCCCTCCTTCCTTTGTGAGGCAATAGTACCCTGTCTCTGCTTTGGGGAATCACTCCTCCCATACCTGTGTGCCTAAGAGAAAGGTGACTGAGCTGGGAGCTGAGTTTATCAGGGCATTTGATCCCTCTAGCCTCTGGGATTGGCTCAGAAATGGGCACATGATTAACATCATCCTAATCAGGGCCGATAATACTATATTCTAAGGCTTTGATTTCTCTTCAGGTATATAGCATGTGCAACCCATGAGCTCCTGTCTTCTGCAAGTAGGGGTGGGGGAGGTTGTCTAAAAATGAAGAAACCCCAAGGAAGCTCAAGTGAAATCAAGAAAATGGTTTCCTATTATTCTCTGAGAATCTATTGCTGCTCTTACCTTAACCAGTAAGTTTTTCCTTAAGATAGTTTGAGTGGGGCTTTCTGGATCTAGCATACAAAGAAGCATACCTGAACAGCCTCATTATAACTGTAATAAAATGCTGGAATCACTTATATGACACTCCCTATTCTGTAAGCCCCTTAAAGGTAGAGAACTTGCCTCTTCATCTAGTGATGTATTAACTAGCTCAGTGCTGGAACATTGTGCACTCAATAATTTGTTGAAATGAAAGAATAAATGTAAATTCAGGTGGTGATGTGACAATGTCGTAATTATTCTTTTGACTTTCTAGTAAAACTGATTAAATTGGTATATTGTTTATAAACCCTGTTACATTCTTTTTCACTGATAGTCATGTGACTTGAAAGGGTCCTAAAGGGTCCCAACAATTGCTAAGGGTGAGAGAGTTCAATCATCTCCTACTGATAATTAACCTTATATTAGGGAAAACAAAACACAACACTGAAAAGGAAACTCCACAACCCTATTCTGTTATATTTACCAGTGTGAACTAATCTTACCACCTGCACATTTTCTTTGTATTCTCTATATGGTACAAGAAGATTGTAAGTTCTTGTAAATTCCTAAGTAGTCTTTTTTCTCAGTTGAGCTATGTTGCTTCTAGCTGTGGACTCAAATTGGCTCATTAAACGAGCACACCATGTTTTTTGGGCTCATCTTTTCTATTCTATATCACTATATCTATTTTATATGGATAACATCCTATTCATCCTTGCACTTATAGCAAAGTAAGCCTAACATTTTTTTTTTCTCCTTGCATATGTCTTTTGTGGATTTGATCCTGCTTTTTCCCTCTCACTGTTTTCCACAGACCTAGTGATGTTGATGGTCAAGAAGGACAAAGTGTTCATTATGTCCTTACTTCTCAGTAAAGAGGATAATTTGGACTATTGAACTCTGGAGACTTTGAGTCAAATACCTATGTCTATTTCATGTTAAACAGTCAACATAGTCTAGCGTATTACCTTGCATGTGGTAGAAGCTCAGTAAATATTTGTTGAGTGAACAAACAGAGGAATAGGGTTATGACGGGAGATTTTTGACACTTGCAATGTTAATGAAGCTACTTAGCTAAGTTGTTCAACTGGTGTTTATTGAGCACCTACTATGCATATAGCCCTGTGCTATGGACTTTGAAAGGTAAATGAGTAGTCTTCAGTAAGTTTACACTAGATATGGAAGAATCAAATTTGTATAATTATAACTAGAATGACAGGCTGAAAACAGTCTAAGCCATAAGAGGCATAAATAAGGGAACTCTCAGGGGGAAAAAAGATTATTGAGAAATTGTGTGCCATTTATTCATCAGAGTGCTTCAATTTTCAGGATTGGGCTTCTGATGTCTATCTGTGCAGGTGTGGCTGAATAGACAGGGAAAGCATGACCAACAATCCTCCTCTCATAGAATATATTATAAAGACTCTCCTTTGATATGGGGCTGCAGCTGCTATTTGCCTCTTAGTCTCATTTGGCCCAATGCCTTTGCTCGAAAAGAGCCACCCTGTTTCTATTTGTGGCATAGCAGACCAGTCTGTCCGCTGCTGTGGGTTCTTGGCAGTCAACAACTTTGCCACATGTTTTTGACATTGTAATTCAGTGCTCCTTTGAAGTGTTGCTCCCGTCTCCTCCCCTTGTGGTTGCCCCACTTCACTTCACCATGCAGCAGCTGCTTGAGTATTCCACTGCCATCCCACACCCATCCCGCCCAGAGGAGTTGTGTTGTGACAGCACAGCTTCAATGCTAGTAGACTGGCTACCTGCCAATATTGTGCGGTTGGTGATCCAGCCTCCCAGGAAACATACCATGTAGTGGTATTCATAACTCACATTTTCCAAAGCAATGTCATGGAAGTCCAAGAGTTGTTTTTAAAAACCTTGCCTGACATTTGGAACCACTGCAAGGTGAGGCAGGCGAGGCATTTACTCTGTGAAGCCTCTTTTATTTGGCATTTTTAAACAATAATTAATCTTACTCCATGTAAAACTAAGCTTCAGTTGACTTGTCTCTGCCAGAACACCTCATTGTTTTCTGAAACCGAGTCGGATTTAATCCTCATTTATTTCACATTGTGGTGATGGGAGTGTTAACGGCCAGCTATTTGAGGCAGCCCACAAGAGTAAACCCCTAATCAAAAGCTAGGCTTAGATAATCACAACCTTCCTTGTTTCCTTTGTGTTGCTTCACTGAGTCAGTAACTCACCAGACATTTATTGAGCATCTACTGCAATGGTTCTCAAATGTTTCATCCCAGGACTCTTTTACATTCCTAAAAATTGTTGAGGACCCCAAAAAGCTTTTACGTGGTTATTTCTATCAATATTTACTTTGTTAGAAATTAAATCTGAGAAATTAAATTTTTTTTTAAATGTTTATTTATTTGAGAGGGAGACAGAATGAGGAGGAAGAGCAGAGAGAGAGGGAGACATAGAATCTGAAGCAGGCTCCAGGCTCCGAGCTGTCAGCACAGAGCCCGGCATGGGGCTCAAACTCACGACCTGAGCCAAAGTCAGAAGCCCAACAGACTGAGCCACCCAGGCACCCCAAAACTGAGAAATTTTAAAGGTATTTGTTAGTGTACGTGGAAATAACAATGTCAGTTGTACATTAACGTAAGTCGTATGTTTTATGAAACAAACTATTTTCAAAACAAAAAAATATAGTGGTAAGAGTGGCATTGCTTTACATTTTTTGTAAACTTCTTTAATGCTTGGCTTAGTGCAGCTGGATTCTTGAATCTGATTCTGCATAGAATCTGTTTTGATATGTTGCTTTGGTTGAAATATATGGGAAAGAATCTGGCCTCACACAGATAGGTAGGCATATTTTTATCATTACTTCATTTTAATACTACACCAAAACTCCACAAAGGGTGAGCTTAAAGGTTGGTTGCAACATGGAATCTGAAACCGTATCTTGCACTTCAAATAGATCTTTTACCATATGTAACATTAAGTAGCTTCATGTATTGGCTCATTCGGAAGATATAACTGAGTTGTATAAATCTTCAACTGTTGATGCCTCCCATATACAGTATCAAAAAATTATAATTGTTAATATCACCCCTGATCTCATTAGAAAAATCTTCAAATTTAGGAAGTTGACAAGTATATGGTAGCAAATACAAGTCTTTCAAAATTCTGATTTTGCTTTCACGTTTGAATTTCATCATTGACAATAATAACTGTCATTTGCTTTCCCTGAAATAGCTGTCTCACTGTGTTCATCCTTGAGGAAATATGTGCCAGATATCTGTCACTTATTCTTTCAAGTGAAAATAGTATTCTAAGACAAAAGTGGCTAGTTCAACCTGCAACTCAGCCACACAAGTGCTTTTCCTCTAAACAATCGTTGCACTATGGTAAATAGTGGAAGTGCTTTCTGTGCCCTCCTCATTTCATCATGCGGAATATTAAAGACATAGGGGTGCCTTGGTGGCTCAGTCAGTTAAGCATCTGACTTCGGCTCCGGTCATGTTCTCACAGGTCGTGAGTTCGAGCCCTGCGTCGGGCTGTGTGTTGACAGCTCAGAGCCTGGAACCTGCTTCAGATTCTGTGTCTCGCTCTCCCTCTTCCCCACTCACACTCTCTCTCTGTCTCTCAAAAAAAAAAAAAAAAAAGAATAAATGTTAAAAATTTTTAAAAAGTTAAATACACAAGAGTCAAGTTTCAATAAAAGTAATTATTTTTACTGCTCATCAAGGGAATCCCCTATGAAGAACACAGTGAGCACTACTGGAGTTTGGTGCCACTGCACTGATTGATGCAAAGGCACCACTGGTTTTACTCACCATTGTTTTTGCATCATCAATGAAGGTTTCCTCACAGTGAAAAAAAGGCAAATAATATTTTAGCATTACTATGAAAATTGTTTTGGTTTCACGGACCCCTAATAAGATCTTGGAAGTTCACAGGGGTCGTCAGACCTCAGTTTGAGAACCTCTGACTTCCTGCCCACATAGAATGGTGCCCAAGACAAAAACAAAAACAAAAACCTTTATGACATGGTAACCTGCCTTCAGAAAGTCTCATTAAAGACTAATGAGGTTGAGCCATATGCAATTGCCATTTTTTTGTAGGTCAAAAAACTTGAATATTGGCAATTGCATATGGTTCAGCTTCTAAAACAAAATACAGCCCCGTGTGTGTAAAGAATCATGTCATACAAATGGTGTACATCTAAAGCAATGCAAAACTTTTATACAACCAGGTTGAAATGCAGAGACTTCTAGAGAGTTTCCAAGTTGAAGAGAGACATGAACTTAAAACCTTTATACGGGTAGAACCCTTTCCAAGCAGGGGAAATAGTATAAGCAAAAGTTCAGAAATGATATAAATGCAAATAAAGGATATTCATGACCTACATGAGCAACAGACCCCTCTTTCTGAGGCTTGAAAAATAAAGAAACGATACTGGGGAAGGGATGAACAATTTGAAAGAGTTCTTTGATTGCCAACTGACAAAGTTACTTTGGTGTAGAAAACAAAGCCATAGAACATTATCTATTCATTCAATACAATACATTCCTCATGTGTTAAATGAGCACCATGTCCCAAACACTGTGCTGGGTACCGGAGGAGTCAAAGAACTCCCAGTGTAGGCATTGCACCAGCTTTGTGCTTTGACCATAAACAGCTGCTCATAACAATAGCACATAGCACATGTTATATGTGTGTTTAACATATTATCAGAATGCAGATGAGCAATTAATTTATCTTGGGGGCAAGGAGTAAAAACGCATGTAAGAGATGACTTGTGAGACTGAAACAGTTACAGGAGCTGGCCAGCTAGAAAAGAGGGGCAGGGTGGTGGCGGCGGGGGGAGGGGGGCGGCGGGGAGGAAGGGAGGCACATGCTGGGTGGAGGAAGTTGAATTGGCAAAGGGCATAGAGATGTGGAAAAAGTTGGCGCTGTTTAAAAACAGAGAGCTTTTCATTATACTGAGAAGGTAGGAAACAGGGAAGGTGTGGTTGAAATTAAGACTGGAACTGTCGACTGGATTCAGGTAGCAACACTGCCTATAGTCTATACTCTGGTAAGCCATTGGAGACTTTTTATTATGAGGCTATCCTGGCTGTTCAGATGATGGTCTAGAGGTAGCATCTGCAGCGTGGAAAACAGCTAAAGACTAAACCAGAGATACCAAGGACTGGAATCCTTGTAGTACAGCAGGCATGAAAAGAGAGCAAACACTGGGAAATTTTTGGAAGAAGAATTAGCAAAATGTGTTAAATGATTGTGGAAAAAGCAAAAGATCATTCAGTGCTTGTAAGCTTGATCCATTTACAGCAGGGTTATGGCATCAACAAGATGAGACACACTGGAGAAAAAGGTCTTCGGGAAAGAAAACAAGTTTGTTTGGGGACATACTGAATTTCCTACTGGAAACTCAGGAGGAAGGTCAGGACTAAAATGTAAATTTGGGAATAAGTAGTTTATAACTGATTGCTGAAGAAATGGGAACAAATAATCGCCGATGGAGAAAACACACGGAGTGGGAAGAGAGCGCCAAGCACAGGGCAGATGTGAGGAGAAAATGGATCTTAAGTGGGGGAGGAATGAGATGAGAAGTCAAGAAGTTCTCAAGAAAAGAAGTGATGGGAGTCCAGATGAGGATCTAGATTCAAGTGGAAGTTGTGATGGTGAAGTGGGAAGGGCAGATACGACCCTTTGTTTAAAAAAGAAAAGAAAAGAAAAAGTCTTTGACGACTCAAGTACTGTGGTTGAATTGAGGTGTCACAGGGCCCCTGGAAACCCCCTCTAGCACGTCTTACAGCACCCAGTTCTGGGGAGCACAGAAACTCTAGACTGGGTCCAAGATGGAGTCACCATAAAGCTGCAGAGAACAGAAGGCTGAATCTCCCTTTGGGCAGAAACAAAGCAGCTTTGCTGGGAAGCTACACCTACACAGGCCCTCCAGTTGCTTACATTCTTGGCTTCACTTAACAAGCCCTTCGTCCCTACTTCCACCATTCTTATTTCAAGTTAAAACCTCACATTCACCAAGAAAGTTACTCTTATCCCTTATCCCTTCTCACTCTGTTCATTCCCATATCTTCACCTTTTTTTTTCCACCCCTTGATCAGTTGTTACATATTCCTGTGCTGTTATTTATATGCTTGTAATTATTTTGAGCTGTTATGTGTGTTTTTGCACCCCTAACTACCCACTTTCGACTCATTCTTTACCTTCTCTTTTACTCTCAAAATCACTACTAAAGATTGATCAAATTATAGCTCCTTAAAAATCAATCAATCAATTCTCTGAATTTCTGTTCATGTATATCCATTTATCCAGAGACCAGGCATTATGTTGATCAATAGAGTTATAAATGTGAACAAGGGCAACATGGTACCCATTCTCATGGAGTTTGGGGTCTAGTGGTAGGAAAAATATTAAGTGTGAGGAGTGCTGTAAAAAGGGATATGAAGATCGGAGAAGCCTTCCTGGTGGAAGAGACTTTAAAGTTGAGTTTTGCAGCATGAAAAGTTGGCCAAGAGGAGGTGAATCGTGCAAAAAAAAAAAAAAAATTGTTCCATGTGCATCTGAGTAACTGAAGATGTTCATTACAGCGAATGAAAGGCAAATGGAGAGAGAATGGGTCACTGTGAGGTTGAGGCTAGGTCTTGGATATTACGTACGCTTTGTTAAGGAACTTGAATGTTATCCTAGCAGTAGTTAGATGCCATTAAAATTGTTAAAGGTGAGAATAGCATGATCATATTTGTAATTTTTATAGCTAGCTCTTTTTAATTATTGAAAAGCAGCACATGTCTCTGTATAAAAGGGCTCCACAAAGGCAATCACGGTAAACATGTCTTAAGCAGTTTTTCGGAGAATCTCTTTCTATTCATATACATGCATATGTATGTTTGTAGATCCATTTTTTATACCAATAAAAGCACATTGTCCAACTTCTGTGTCTTTTTCCACTTGAAAACATAACATGGAGATTTTTTCTTACTACCTCATGAAGATCCATCTTATTCTTTTTTACTATAAGCTAATATTCTAGAATAGGGGTTTCCATAAATTATTTAATCAAAACCCAGTTAATAAATATTTATATTATCCTCCATTTTTCTTATTGTAAGAATTGCTGCAGCAAGCATCCTTGTTTATTTATCTAATTTACATCCTCATAGTATATGATAGGACTCATTTTCCCCACATGTTCTAATTTTTAAATTTTCTCAGTCTGGTAGGTGGAAAATGAATCTACTTTTGATGTCCATTCCCTTTACGATGAGTGAGATTAAGCATCTTTTCAGTTTCTTAAAACTCATTTTATTTTTATGTACACTGGCTGCTTCTATTCTCTGCCCCTATGTCGTCTAGGCGCTGATTTATAAGCATTCTTTATTGACTAGCAACATTAACTCTTTGCTATATATGTTGCAGATATTTTCCTGAGTTATGATTTATCTTTCATTTTATTTGGATTTTTTTTCTGAAGCCATGTTGACAATTTTTATGTATTGGTGTTTATCCGTTTTTTCCCCTCTCATTTTTTATTTTGGAAGGATCTTCATTCTATATCATAGAGAATGTAGTGGGAATAGATGGAAATAAGCAAGTTTGTTAAATTGGAGGTAAAAGCCTGTGAATTTCGAGATTGGTTGGACATAGGAGATGGAAGGGATGTGTTTGTTGGGTGATACATAGGTTTCTGGCTTGGGCAGTTGGGTAGTTGGCTCACTGAGATAGAGAATACCTGGGACAGAATATATGTGATTGCAGGGAGAGAGTAGAAGCAAATTCAGTTTGGGGCACATAGAGTTTGAGATGCCTACATGGAATATGTGAGAAGGATACTCATTAGGTAGATGGTTAAATGGGTCTGGAGATCATTGAAGAGATAAGTTGGAGTCATCAGCACATATATGCTGACTTCAGCCATGGGAATGGGTGACATTACCCAGGGTATAGAGGGAGAGACAAGACACAGTGCTGAGGTCCAAAAACATACTGGAAGTCGAGAAGTGGAAGGAAAAGGAGGAGAGGTGATGTCTGCTAAGTGAACTTTAGTTTGCAGGTGGCCATTCTTTTTTTGTCCTTGCTTTCTTATCCCATCAATCTGATGACACTAATTTGTACGTATGGTTAACCTTTCCCAATTCAGCCAGGTGATTCCACTCCTCTTCACAGATAAATACTTAAGTGAAACATCTCAGAAAAGAATTTTGTTTAATATTTCTTAAGGATTATAGCTGCATCCTTATGTATCCAGGCAGTAACATTATAGATGTGTTATTTGTCAGTTTATAACTAAATTCGGCTATTATCAAATATTCTACTTGGTAGTATTTTAAGATGAAATAGAGAAAATGGATCATAATTAAAACAAAAATACAACATTTTACTTGAAAATGGAAGCTTAGATTTTTAGTGTTTTGATTTTATACTAAAAATACCTACTGAATTCTTATGGTTGGCTTCTTTTGCAAAATTGACAATTGAAATTCCTTTTACACAGATGAGTGCCAAATCATACCAGCCTAATGCTGTTGAGTTCTTTTACTGTAATCAAAATCATGTTAAAAGTAGGTATAGTACCAGTGTGAACTACAAACACCTCTTCATTCAAGGAGAGAGATCGCAGTAAGCAGCTGAGACCAAATTAACTCCATCTCTCTTGTTCTGTACTGTATTTCTGTAAATAAGAAATGTACCAATGTTGAATGTATCCTGACTTGAGAAACTTATAATTGGAAATTAGAGACCTCCAGAACTATTTTGGCAAGACTTTTAAATCTGGACAACTCCCTGCTGTTATAAAGACTGACAGTGCTCCTGAACTATCACAAGGAGATTTTATATAAGACTGTTCTTACTAGAACCTGTTTTATATAAGAACATACTTAAAAAGCTAATTTCTTTTCTCCTTTTGCACTGCAATCCACAAAGTGTGACTAATAATAGATTTAAATTTGCTAAGTGCATTCACTCCTTTGTGCCATCATAAAGAGAATCTATTACTGTAAAATTGAGGCTTAGTTCCAAATTGCGCCATTATGAAGTTTTCTTCCAGCAATGTTTTGTCTCTAATACACTTCCCTCATTGTAATTCTATTGCAAACCTGATGTCTAGCATCAAGTCTCACAATAATTATTTTAAATTGCTACTAGGAACAGTAGTCCTGGTGGGATATATTACTACCATTCTAACAAGATGAATTTCAATGCACTTGTAACCGTATTATAGTATATTATGAAAGAAAAAAAAATCTTTGAGTTTTATATTTATGGACATGCATGTAACACAAAAAATAATTTTTATAAACTTCAAAATACTTTGTCCTGAACTTCTATTTAAACTAATTATAAGTCACAAGAACAAATTAGGATGCCTAACTATATGGCCCATTAATAGCATGCTGAATGACTTGAAATGAATAAATATTTATAAATATGAAAATAATAATGCTACTGCTTAGAATAATTACACATGGTAATATATTTATATGATAGATGTTAAAGACAACATAAATTAGATTACCATAGAAGAGAGGTACCAGAAAACTATTAAAAAATGAAGCTTATATAAAACTTTATTCTTAATTATCCCCAAGCTTTCGGGGTCATTTAAATAAATGAACTACCCAAAAGGTTGTTCAAAATAATTTATTGTGTAATAGAAACCTCAAGAACGTCATGTTCAGCAGTGTCAAACATTAGGCCATTAGTTTGCTGATATAGTATCAGTGGGAATACTAGTAGAGATCAACATGGAAAGACTGGCAAACATTTTAAGTCACCCTGAAACTTAGGTGATTGTTTAACAGTAATGTTACAAAACACATTGTGTGTTTCACGAGTGATTTCACATCCTCCTGAGGGCATTCTAAATTCACCTTACTAATCAGCCGCCTCCAGGCTTACAAATAATTAATTGAGAAGATGATCGCTTCAGATTTACCAAAAGTATGAATCTTGAATTTGGGACATAGCAAAATCACTGTGAAGAAACAGTACAGTCAAGCTTGTGTTATAGATGAAATGATTGCAAAATGACGGTCTGAAATCAAAAGCTAGTTCGGTTGTAATAATTTAAATATGTGGGCACATAAAATTTAGAGGAAACTCCAAGTATCAATTCTTTATCTGTTGGAATTCCCTTTTAAAAATGTTCACATACACCCCAAATGAAAATCACTTAGCTCCGTAATGAAATTTAGAGTTACTCCCTGGAGGTGACCACATGGGAAAAGTAAATCTACATACTTTACAAAAGGGGGCGGTTGAATTTACATGAACAATTTAGCATTTTTACCATAAATAATAATGGAATGAACTACATTACAAACCAGCCAGCATAGAGCTACCAGTTGAGTAGAAAGTACACAGAAATGGCTGCATGGCCTTCGGTTTTTCATAGTCTATTGTTAGGCAGTAACAACACTTCTGGAGCATTTCTTGCATAAAGAAAAATCTGGAAATATATCAGTATTTTCTGGGCATTGCTTTTAGAAATGTAAAGTTAGCTTTTCCCAATTAGGTCACCTCTCACACTTTTGATACTGTTTTGTAGCTTAGTTGCAATCACTTTTTAGTGATGTAAACCTGAAATCACATACTGTTGATCGGGAAACATTGGTATTTGCCAGTAGATGTGTAGGAGAGCTTGCATTTGCTTCTGTATTTGTATTTCCTCCTTTATATATAAGCTTAAATTATTTTAAATATGGTATGATGTTACTGGGAAAAAACATAACCCAAGGCAAAACTGTCCATCGTTAACAGTGTTTTCGGTCACAGATCTATTCTGCAAGTGGCCAAATGTAATTGCATTATGATATTGGCAAGTGCCTTCATAGAACTAAGTATAAGATTTCACCCACACTTTCAGGTTGGAAAAAAAAAAAGTCCAAGTTAATAGAAACATGATTAGAAACAGAAGGTGTCTTGGCTCTCAGTTTTGTTAATCAGAAAAAAAAGAAAAACCCCTCATAAACCTTTTACAATTTTCCACCAATACCCTGCCCTTCCCCTTTTGAATTAAAAGCTTTTTTTGTGAGATCCAAAAAGAACCACTTGTCCAGAAGAGCATATTAAATTAATGTTTCCCCACGAGCATGACTGAAAAAATATGCTGACCCTGTGCTTATCAATGCCTTTTGAAATCAGTACTGATTTTTAAAGGAGGATAAAGAAAGCTGTTATTTTTAATATCATACACATGTTCCCATTCCCTTACAGTTCTTGACAACAGAATTTTGAATTAACTCCTGGAATGCTGTGTTGCATATTCACCAACAATTCACTTCATGATTGGAAATGTGTTTTCTGAGCCTCCAGGTGAAATTGATTTGAGAGAGTTATATAATATATTGAAGTTCTTCAGAAGAAAGGAACCACATACCAACTAGCCCAAATCCAAAATCTTAAAGGACTAAGAATACCACATCCGCATTTCCCAAACTTGTATGATCATGACTTACCTGGATTACCTGTTACACTCTAGATTCCCAGAGCTCTTCCTGAGCGATACTGTTGACATAAACCCGGCATGGGGCTAAGATCTGTAATTTTTCAGTCATCTGAGACACGCTGAGAAACATTTGACTCATGTCATATTCGACTTTTTGTATCTCAGTCAATTGGGAGTAAAAAACAAAAACAGAAACATAACATTTCAAAGGTTTTTGGCAAGATTCACTTGCTTTTGAGAATTCGGTGAGAACTCAAGTGAGTTGATGGCACAAAAGTACATAGAACTCGGTTCTCGATCATCTCAGCCTTTGTGTCAGTGTTTGTGTGTGTGATTGGGGTATTTTGGTTTAAAATAGGTTTCCTTTTTTAAAAGACAGGTTAGCTAAGCATGGCATGTGTCTAAAGTGATATGTTTGATTGGCAATGAATAAAAATAGTTATTTCATGTCTTCTACATGCATAGTAAAGACATCACAAACCTGGAAAGGACCCCAGGATTTCTTACCTAGCAGTCTACTTCCTAGGAAGAACTACACCTAATGTGTCTTAGAGAGAGGATTTGTTTTTATCTCAAATAGCTCAAGGAAAGCCATTTCTTGACCTGCCCCTATTAATCTCTCCCACTGCTCAATGTAGAAATAATTAGTGTAAATTTTTGTAGCTGCCATTTGTGTTGCTTTCTTTTCACTTGTTAGAAACAAAACACAGCACTTTATTTCCACTAATTCATAAAGCAATTAAATTGAACAATATATTTGTAAATATATAGATACCTTTATTAGAGAGATGAATGTTAAATACTTCTTGAAAGCAAACACAAACTGAACATCTAGAGTAGTTGTTCATACCCTTTCTTTTGATACAGGCACTCCTTTGAAATTCTAAGAACTCTTTGCCTAGAAACAGGCAACATATGCATATACCTCCAAAATTTGCATATACTTTCAGAAGGTTCATGGACCCTGGAAACCTCACAGGTTAATAAACACTAATCTGGTGGGAAGAAACCATCCCCGAAATACTGGTACTCAGTACATTTTCTCATACATTAAAGTGGGCAAATTATCATCAAAGGTCTGATGGTATAAAACACTAATTCATTAATACTATTTTAATAGTCAGAAGATGAAAATTGAACTATATTGACCATGTAATTATTCTATAAATCTGTGTAGCATGAAAGTGAGTACTATATTTCATCCGAGAATAAGCACTAAATGATTTTAATTTTTGTCTCGTTTTTAACAAAATTGAGCAAGGAATTTACATTTTCTAATTATTCTGTACAGAATATTCATATATATTTTTAAGAAGATGGTGATTATTCCTAACCACTGTAGGAGTTAGTGATAAGCCCATAGGCTACAGAAGGCTATTTGAGGAATTCCACTACCCAGAGATTTAATGATAGACATGAACAGAAAGGAGGTGACACTGTTGAAATGAAAATCTTGTATTGGCCCACGTACAGGGAACATACACATTACACCTTAGTTTGGTGCTGTCTGCCATTTCCTTCTTGGATCACATAAGTGTTAAGCCCTGTTACTAAAATGTCTCCTCCTTTTACAAAGCAACCCCAAGAGCTCTTGACTTGATCTTTTACTAAAAGAATCAAATCTAAGTTAGTTACAGGAGGGGGACATAACTTTACAGGCCTACTTAATTGCCGTATTTCTGAAACTTTCCAGTAAATCAATTTTATCCTTAAAGAAGATCGCTTCAGGCCTGAGAAAAACACACAGCTTTAAGACATCTTAGGAATAATCATTTTATAAAATGAAAAATATGTTTACTGTCCTCCCTTACTCCACCATCATGTGGTTTTTTTTCCCCTCTTCTATAATAGTGAGCAACCAATTTTCTCACAATATCATTTCCCCAAAGACAGGGTCCTATGGGTTGCACAGAGAAGTCTCTACCTCCCATAGCTGCGTCAAGCTGCCTCTTCTACCCTGATGTTTAAGCATGCTATTCTTGGCAAGAATTTTCCTTAAATGCATTGTCTCTGTAGGTCCTCTTCATGCTTGGTATTGAGCTTATATGTTAGGTTTGTATATAATACATCAAACTAGAATTGCTATAATTATAGAGGCTCAATAGGAAAACTCCTGCCCACCTTCATGAAGCTTTTCTCACCTCCTATTTTGCCCATAGGGTATGAAGTCTTCCACTCTCCTGTTCTCCTCCAATCAAATGCCATTGTCATGAATAAATATTTATGTAAACACTTACTATGGATCAAAGAGATATTAGACATGGTCTGCCCCCTGTGCATACTGTCTAGTTGGGATGTTAGAGCATGCAAAAAAAAAAAGTGATTAATAACAATATGAGGGAGCATAGACTAAGTGATACATGACACCCTCTAATTTATCTGTTCAACAAATCCAAATTCCCATACATTTATGTTGCTTAAAGGGAGATGCATCTGTAATCCTTGACTCACCATGCCTTTTCACTATGCTTGTGTCTTCTAGCATAATGAAAAATAATGTGATAATATAGTGACATATTACCGTGACTTCAGGCTGTTTCCATAGAGGCAGAGCAGTCTCATGGGTACCACAATGGAATGAGATACCGAAGACAAGGATTCCAATCTGAGAAATGTCCCTGACATTTTATGTGACCTCTGACAAGTGACTTAACCTCTCACTTTGAGCTTTGTCATCCTTAAAGTAAGCTTAATTAAACTTGCAACATCATAGAGATGTTATGAAGTCTAACTAATTTTAGCCTACTAAATGATTTTGAAGATCTAAAGTGCTTGCTTTACCGTCATAAACAATGAGAAGAAAAAAAGGTTTTGTATTAAACTAATTTTTGTACAATGATCACAAAAGATGATACTGATGCCCTCTAGAGCCTAGTTGTAGGGATGGATTTGTGTTGATCCAGACGTGCTCTCTCATTTGGTTATTTTGGTGACCAGTAGCACTTAAGACAGCTGGATAAGATGAGGTATCCATCTGTGACCATACTACAAAGTAAAGCTAACTGGCCCCCCTGGAATTGAACCAATGACCTGGGTCTCATTAGCACTATTGGCTAACCAACTGAGCTAATTGGATACCACATTGATAATAATGTAACAGAACATGGTTCGGTTTATTTTTTCCAAAGCTTTCCCTAGACTTAATTTCAAAAACTATTAAAAAAAAAAAAAAAAAAAAAAAAAAAAAAAAAAAAAA
>NW_026057577.1:71155295-71259521 GCF_023721935.1 Panthera uncia | reverse complement strand
AAAAAAAAAAAAAAAAAAAAAAAAAAAAAAAAAAAAAAAAAAAAAAACTAGTTTGAGTAATTAGAGCCAAAGACAATAAGCTAGACATTAGGCGATGCCGCTAACATCCAAAGGACTGACCCTTGATGTCCCTGACAGGCCTGGAGTCCTCAGCAGGCTCTTGACTGCCCTAAGAAAGTGAAGTTCAGAATGACAAGGCTGATAAACCCCAGGCCCTTCTGATGAGATTAGGAAGGGCTCTTGTGCATCTCTTGCTCGCTCAGATTCTATTGGTGGGAATTAGAAATTGTCTTGGTCTGTGAGTCCTTTAGAGGCTAATAAAGTGACAGTGAAGATGCATTGTGCTACAGAAAACAGTCCTAAGTACTAAATAAAAAATGCCTCAACACTGAGCTCATAACTCTACCTCTTGGGATTGATTATATCTTTCGGTTTGAGAACACGAAGCAAGCCTTAATGAGGACCTGATATTAGGTGGGACCATTTTAGTAATTCTTAGTTCTTTGAACTTTCAGGCAAGGTTAATGTATGTGCTATTTCATGGAATAAAACAAAAATACATGATGTTGAAATATTCCCTTTCCAGAAATATGAGAGTAATAGAATCCTGCAGTGCTAACAAAGTAGCATGTAAATCTTAGGGCGTATACTTGAGATTTCAAGTGGAATGAATGGCCTATTTGGCCCAAACTAGGTAAACTTGAATGCTGCAAAGCTAAAATACTGGGAAATTAGCTCCATGATGTATTAACTCAAATAATAATGTTCCTGATGTAAAAAAAAAAAAAAAAAGAGAGAGAGAGAGAGATGGAAATTAAACATCTAGTTATGAATACTGCGTCTGCACAATGTGCCGCATGCACCGCATGTGTTAGAATTTCTTCTCAGTTCTTTTTTTAATCTTTTATTCATAGCATTGCAGGTGATGAAAAATTTATGCCTTGAGTCTGGCATTGAAATTAAATGCAAAATGAAAACAGAAGCAGTTTATACTGACAGCTTAAATATCTTTATCTAGCATACGGTTGCACTATAAAAAATCACTGGGTGACTTTTTAAATCTCCCACATGTAAAAAACCAAGAGTTGTACAATAATGAATAAAGTTATATATCTAAGACATCAACAGAAAAGTTGTATTTTATTAGCATTCTTTGTTAATTTCATTTTGCTCTATTTTGCTGCTTTTGTTTAATTGGCACAGACAGATGGATATAAGCTTTTAAAAATACTGCACAACTTAATTGTTGATATTAATTCCTCTGAGTGGCAGGAAACAATTGATTTTTGCAGTATGTTTAATGAGTGTGATTTCTCTGGTAGGTTTATGTCTTAAGCTGAATAGAAAACATGAATCTGTGCCTAAGGTAGTTATGCTGTAGTGAAGGTTAATTATTCAGGTAAATCAATTTGTTCGTCACTGTATTAATATGAGTGATATTTGGAAGAATGGCAATAATTACAATAATATCCACAGTTGCTAGTTATGTGAGGTTTCAGGTGTATTTCCTTCCTTAGAATAGTAGCAGTTAATTCTTCGCCCACTATTTTGTTAGTCAGAACTCTATTCACAAAGTGAGGTTCCTTGTAAATGGTTCCTATTTTCTAGAGATGTTGGGTCTTTTGTCCTAGGCATATCTGTATTTGCTGTGCTGCATTAAAATGTTCTGTGTGGTTTTGTTGATGAACTAATGTTGAATCTCAAATAGTTACCTCATAATACAAATTAATTGAAGAAAGTAAATCCTTCTTAGTTTTGCAAATAACGCACACAGGTTTAAAATACATCCAGTCTAGATATATTTCATATATTTATTTATGAGAATTTTAAAAAGTATAGGGTTATTTAGCATTTAAATAAGTAAAGCATGAAATTTAGAACTGTCTTCAGTTACGTAAAGCACCAATAGTAAAACAGCCACTTAGATTTCCATATTTAGAAGACTTCAGCATACAGCTTAAAATATTTTACACTCAGCCTCTGATTTGTAGCTTTTTCCTGGATGTTTTATGTAAACATACTGTGTATAATTATGCAGATAATTTTATGCAATATTAATTGTGCTAAGAGTGGAGTGAAAGTTGTTTAATTCAGTAATTCGTTTACATTTTAATGATTTTAATAGCATAAGATTACCAAATCAAATTGAAATAACTCTGACCATTATACCATATTGTGTGAAGAGTTCCGTGTTATATTGTCTTCTATTATTCAGAATATACTTATCACATCTTTTTTACTGATAACCAAAAGGGATCTTGAAATACTCATATTGAAAAAATTAAAAGAAACATTTTCAATGCATTTTTTAATCCAACATTATATATACTTAAAGAATGGTGCCCCAAAGCCTGACACATCACATATCAGATTTTCAATAGTATGTTTAATATCTGTTTTCAGCACGTGAATTGAGCTGGCCTGCATCTTTGAAATGAAGTTGATGAGACATACTACCTTTTTTTGCAGCCAGTCTGTACAATATATATATATATGTATATACATATATATACATACATATATATATATGTATATATATATATATGTTTATTCATTCTTCTTTAATGTAGAAAAAATAATTCAAGGTGTTTATTATGGGAAGCAAGTGAATATGCTAACTTTTACATGTAAAGATAGCATCTGAAGCCACTCTCCAAATCAACAAATTTCATGTTAGCATTTCTTTCTTATTTCTTTCATCATGTACAGATTTAATATCATCAGGAATAAATCTAAATTGTTTGCTTCTTTCCTCCTAATTCCTGAAGCAATGTAAAAGCCTAGAGAGGTTTGAAGTGACAGGATTACAAGCAGTCTTTTGCATACATGGCCTTTAGGGATAAGCGGCTACCTTGCATCTAATAAACAAGAAAGTGAATTCGTTGAATAATGAATTAAGTGGCATAAGTTGTGATAACAAGGAGCAAATGTAACTTCAGACGGATGGTATTTGCTTTGTGTGGGGTTATCTGAGAGGGCTGATGCTCCGCCAAGGGAGACTGAAAAAGGCTCATTATATTAAGATGTTCTTTTACAGAACACAGTCTAAAATGATCTTGCAGTTTCTTCCCCCCGTTTGCTGAACTCCTTTGTGTGCTTCTATCAAATCAACCACCTCCACCAGGGGGATAACTAGGATTCTTTCAGACTGTTGAGTGTTGTTGAAAATGAAAATTCCTAGTGAGTTTTAGATGGGTCACCCAACAATTAAATAGAGATGTCTAATTGGTTCATTCATATTAGGGTCAGCAGCTGGTTAAGGAATAAAAGGTTGTGGTGCCCCATTGCATAGTTCTGAACCAAATTAAATTATTAATCTACTCTTTGCTTCAATGTAGCTTCACGGGGATTCCTAACCTGCCATACTGAATAAAACAGAATGACTGCTTTACATTTTCATTATGGAAAATTATATTTTAAATTGCAAATGCTCTCCTATTTAGCTTGCATTGCGTATCTCGTTGGATATGTAGGAATGTCTTCAACAGTCAGTGCTTATAAATTGTTTTGTTAATGTCTAGTTATGGCTGGAAACTATGAAACCACCAAAAAAAGATGATTTACATGCAGTAACCAACTCTAGGCAGAACCATCTGAGGCACGGAAAGTAAAGTCAAGACTTTGGGGGGCACTGTCTTTAACCCTTAAATTCAAAAGATATAATTAAATAAGTGGACTAAAAGAGGTTTATCATCTAACATGAGCTCCCAGTTAATTCAACCAAGGTTATTTTCAGGATTGCAATTCCTGCAACGGGTCAAAGTCCCAGTTTTTGTGACCCTTTATAATTAGTAATTCATTGTTGTTGTTATTTAACTACTCTAGATTGAATATTAGCTCTGTGAAAAAATTGGAGCTGCATTCAGTTTTCTAATAAAGTGTTTAATAATGACTTAATTATATCCTATTACCGACAAGCACAGTTGCAGTAAAAAATTACCATATTTTCTTAGAAATTATTCTGAGATGTTTTCTGTCAACATTTTAATATATGCCTACTTTTCACTTAAAAAAATTTAAGATATGAGATCCATAGCAGATTTAACTCTAATAGCTGGTTGACCTTTAGAATGTAGTATGATTTGTAAAGACAAATCACTTAGTAATCACAACCTAGTGAGTGTGTTTCACTTTGGATGTATTGCATGAGCTGTAGTGTTGAACTTCATTCATTGGTTCGTTCTTGTGTTTGGATGCGTGCATGCGGATTAGCTAAGTGTTCAAACACATAAACCCTGGAAGACCAGCGAAGCTTTTTTATAAATTAGAAATATTTTGTAAATAATTTAGTTTGTTCAATTGTTCATCAGAAACATACTTAGTGGCACCTACTATGTAGTGTTTGAGGAGTCTATGACCAAGAGGGAGTGAATAAGATGAAGTCACTTCTCTGTGGAGTTTATATCCCAATGGAGGGAAACAAGACAATAAAGAAGTCAATAAACAAATTAGCAAGAAAATAACAGGGAAGTAATGGAAAGAAAGCAAAATAGTATTCAGAAAAATGACGTAAAAAGGAGGTCCTTTAGACAGAGATGTCAAGGAAAACCTCTTTGAGGAGGAAGCATTTTTGCTGAGATCTTAGTCATGAGAAGAGCATTTCAAGCAGAGAGAATAGCAAATGCCAAAGCCCTAGGGTAGAATGAGTCAGTCATAGGCATATGTGGGAAACTGAAAGAAGCAAGGTGACGTCATGGGCATACACGCCTGGTGGTGACACAGCGTTCCATGCTTAGAAGTTTCCAGTTTAATGCTCTTCTGTCACCATCTTTAAATCCTTAATGATTTTCAGCAAGGATCTCATGTTGCAAATTAGCCACTCCTGGAAAGAAAACTCATTGTACGTAGCGGGGCTGGGAGGTAGGAGTGTATTCGTTGGGGTAGGGGGGCAGGTGTGCATAAAAAATAAGACCAGCAATTGATATTTCTGGGTATGTGCAGTACTGGCATCAGTATAGTTTATGAAAGATTAGTTGCACTTTACAATATAGCCATTTAAGTCTGCAACGTAGAAAACGGAAATGCTGTTTTTGTGCTATATTTAGCCAAATCCTCACATACAGATGATAAATTCCTCAAGGGTAATGTTGGTCTCTTCTGTGTATTGTATATACTTCACAGCACCGCGTGATTAGATATTCCACAAATACTAATTGCAGCTAAAAGGAATTTGCCTTCTCTGTTAACCCAGTAGGGTTTCCTTGGGAAGAAATAAGGCATTTAGTGTTTACATCTGAATTCTTGTTTTCTCCCCGCAGTTACACTGTAGTACCAAATCTGCATGACCAATTAACAGTTAGGTCAAGTCATATGAAATCACTGATAATCAACCATTTTTTGACCTAGCAAATGGCGATTTCAGCGGCTCATAGCATCCTGAAACTGCAGGTTTCTTTAAGAAAGTAATGCAGAAATCTTACAAGCTTCTTTGTAACTCTTGCAGCATTTATTTAACAGAGAGAAAACCACCTAGCACAGGGCTGTTCATTAGTGCAGCACGCTGAGCTGGGCTGTCAGGCCTGCACCCATGGGCCTCCTTAGAGGTGAATCCGCATTGCAGCAAAGCCTTTCTGCCAGTCAGCAACTACCCCTACCCCAGTAATGGTGTCTACAGCTACACACCCACTTTCTCCTACATTCTACATGATAGCAGGTGGTGAGTTTGCCAGAGTTACTGTGGGACTGGCCCCAGAACGTGCCTCTGTTCAGAGCTGCAACAGGTTATAGAGCTTTGGCCTAGGGGTTAGTCACTAATCACCCTTCCTCTAGGCAAATCTATTTACATTTGATGATGGCCCTGATGATTTACCCAATGATGACTAAGTACAACAACATGATGGGGTCATGTGACAGAATCTGGTCAGCTGGGGTTTATTTCATAGCAGGATTTTTCTGATCAGGATAAAGAAGTGATTTCACAATTACAGCTGATGAATTTTCAAAACAGTCTTCTGTAGGAGGGTCTTTTGTTGTCTGCTTCTTAACGTTTCTTTGGGAAGGGTGATTGATTTTAAATGATCGTTATCAAGCTGCTCTTACCTGGTAATCTTTGGCATTTTAGCAATACACTAAAATTCATCAGTTTATTGTTCTTCCACTTGTATGTTGCAGTTCTTGCATTTTATTGTTTTCTTTTGGTTTTTCAAAATCTTCTATACTTGGATCCACACTTTGAACATTTTGAACCTATCTACACATTTTTTTTTGAGTCAGTAGCGGGATCATAAAGTAGGTTCTTAGTAACTTAGCCAAAATGAAAAACTCTTGAGTTTCAGTCTTACCTCAAAAACACTTCTTAAATATATTCATTTATCTCCCTTTATATTTTCCCAGTAACTGTCCATGGCCTTCTACTGAAAGATAACTACATCTTATCTACTCATCTCCAGAGCCCTGAAATAGAAGCATGTGTTTGATTTTTTTTTTTTTTCCTATACACAAGCTACACAAGACCTCCAAATACAAAGTGAAAAAATAAATCTAACCCTTTGGTTATTGTAATCTCTATAGCTTTTTTTTCTCCCAAATTTGACACTGGCACTGGAAATAGTCCTTGAATGAACGAATGTTCTCAAGGAATTTATGGTCTAATGATGGAATCAGACAAACAATGATAGCAAAGTAAGATGTGCTCTGATAAGGGGAGATACAAGTATATACAAATGCTCACAGAAGAGACACGTGATCTGATACTGGGGAGTCAGGGAAGGCCTCCTGGCATCCTAAGTGAAATTAAACCTTATTTAAAAGTCTGCACATGTCTCTTTTCCCCCTAGATCCGCACAACCCTAAATAAAAGGCTGACATGCTACAAGATTACTTTGCACAGAGCGCCATACTCCTTCCTGGCTTCTCCTTTCAGTGTTCCTTTCTCAAAGAACTTGTTCTGTTCTCTGCTACAAAGGACTCATTTAAACCTTTCATGCTGCTTTATTAGCGACCAAAAGTTGCATGTTCTATGATTGATTACAGTGGGTGCATAAATATTGGGAAAAATAGTAAATAACATGCTAAACTTACTTGTTCCAAGACAACTTTGAGAGACAAAGTTCATTTAATCCAAAGGAGTGCCTCTCTAATGGTGGGAATTCAGCAGCTATGGCAGGTGAATGCAAGGTATTTTCTTTTTTAGTCAGGGTCCATTCAGAAGCTTCCCCCACATTCTACAAAGTAGGAAACTGCACAACATTTGCCACCATTTTCTCTCTCAAAGAACAAATCTTTTTACTTAATTATAAAAATGGGGGAAATGAAGAGGTGAGGAAAATAAAAAGATATAGGAGACAAGGGGAAAAATTAACCAGAGGAAATGCTCAAATTCCTTTCAAACCGTATTTCTGCCACTTCCTGGAATAAATGACATCTTCATTCTACAGCCAGCCTTTCCCAATTGAGGTATTGTGACATTGTATGGAAGGAGCATGGATTGTGGTATCATAAAGTTTTAGGTTTGAATCTTGGTTTGCTATTTGCTAACTGTGTGACCTTGGGCAAGTCACTTAACCTCTCTGAGCCTCAGTTTTGCTCAGGTGCAAAAACATTAATACCTCACTCGCAGAGCAGTTATGGGGATTATGAGATAACTAACATTTGCTATGTGTACATGTTATGAAGTCATCATCAATATGGCAGAGTTCTAGAATAGTTAGGAATGAGGGGGACAGTTACTATAAAATTACTGTAAGATAAACAAAATAGTAAGTATGGAACAGTTTTCAAGTTCAAGAGCCTTCCTATGGAGTTTCATTTACTTATTTACCATTTGCATCCCATGTGCCCCAGCCCTCCTCCCCAAAACCCAATTCAGGTGGGGGTGAATTAGAGAGCCTGAGGGAAGGAGTAGAGGGGGCTTGGTTTGCTAGAATAAGCTTGTCAGTGCTATTAGTCTTTGACGAAAGAACATTTTTAACCTCTTTCACAACATGATAGAAATTGTTGCTCTGGGAATCTCACTTCTGAGACTAGACACCATGTACACAGGACAGAGAGAAGCTCTTGTCCACTTTGCCACTTAGGAAAATACTTTGCTGTACCTTTTCCTTCCAGGAGAAAAGGTAGCTCACTGTTATGATAACCTCATATTTTATTATCCCATCAAAGCAATAAAATGCTCCTGAAAATTGTTCCCAGCATCTGTTTTTATATATATGGGAGAAAATCTCATTGTTGAGCTGAAATACCATTATTTTGACATTATTCACTCAGTTTCTCTAAAGCTTTGGCTTTCCAAACAGAAGACTGATTATAAATCTGTGTTGTGCAGAGTTGAGGTCACACTGGAACCTCTTTAAAAGAGCAGATAACTGGGGAAGTTGCTGAGTCAGAACTTCTCAGCAGCCCTTCTAATAAGAGTTTAAAGAGGGAGCAGTAACATATTCCCTGCTTCCCCTTCTCCCAAAAGCCAATGGTAAAAATTGTGGTTTCTCAAGACTTATTTTATACTCAGGGATGAATCCCTGAAGATAGAGCTTGTCCTTTACCACCATATGTGATAAGCTGGCATTTCAGTCATATATTAGTCATATAAAATTTTAGATTGTTTCTGTCTCTATCCTGCCCATAGAGGTAGTTTAACCCCTGCATGCTAACTCTGACTCAGAGGTTCGATCATCCCCTCAGAAGATATCTGTAGCTAGAAGCAGACATGTCAGTAAATGGACTAGGTTGAACAATTTAGACTGTCCTCACAAATTAGAAAGAAAGGAAGGAAGGAAGGAAGGAAGGAAGGAAGGAAGGAAGAAAGAAAGAAAGAAAAGAAAGAAAGAAAAGAAAGAAAGAAAGAAAAAGAAAATAAGGTTCAAATTGACTTTCTATTTAAACGTAGGAATTCTACATTTTATTGTGATTTCTCTACTCAAAAATACTGCTTAAAGCACGTTTTAGTTTTAAACCACTCATTTCTCAACCAAAGTCTGGATATACCCAACCAGAACAAGTGTTTGCTGAGGGAATTATTAAAAATTTGGAGGTAATTTCAGTTATAAGATTCATTTTGGCATGATAATTGTGACTGCTGTAAAGGAAATTTTCATTAGATACCTTGCAAAACACTACCTTATTATCTTGGAATACATTTCTAGAATGCAAAAAATGCAAAAAAAAATCTAGAAATACATTTCTAGAATGCAAAAGAAGGCAAGCCATGTGTATGGTAGTTGCACTCCTCTGCATTTTATCCTTTATCGAGGGACTTTTTAGGCTTTGGCCTTCAATTTCCTTAAATGTGAGGGAAAAATGAGACCAGTGTTTCATTTGAAAGGTAATTTCTGATGTTAATCAGCTTTGAATAACTAGTAAGTTACGGCTTCTACACGTTTCGTGACAAAGCACTTAGTTCTAAGTTTAAAAATACTGTATGCTACTCTTAAAAATTAGTTTTGTAAAAGATGTTAAATGTTTGCATAAGCATCCAGCATAAACATGTAGACAGTCATGATTGTATCAATATGTATATCAATGAGGATACACTGTAAATACTGTTAATATGGTTTGATATTAATTGGAAGGGTTAAGTATCTACAATGGATTCCCTATTATTTCTCAGGTACTTTATATTATTTATCTCCTATATTCCTCATATCTTTTTTGTGAGCTAGGTATTAGTATTTTCATATTGAATGAAACTGAGCCTCAGAAAAGTGACTTGCCCAAGGTTACATGGCTAGTAAGTGACAAAACCAAGATTCATACCTTAACCTCTAATACTTTGAAGTCCACGCTTCTTCCGGACAACATAGTGCTGCCATAATCAGGTAAGGCCACCTGTAGAATAAAGATGTCATTTATTCTAAGAAGTGGCAGAAATATAATTTGAAAGGAGGGAAAATTCTTTCTAGTACATAAAAACAGATTTGGCCAATAGTAAGGACAGTTGGCACATGAAGGGCATGGTTTGCATAACAGAACAGGAAGATTATCCGGAAAGCTTTGTGGATTAGCCAAGAAAAAGAGAAAGAGAGAGAGCTAGGAAACAAAAAAGATAGTGAAATATCTCTGGAGAGGCAAACACATAGCAAATGCTGCAAGACAATTTGTAATTAATAGTTAAATTGTGTGGTAAAACCTATAAATGCTTCAGAGATTTAGATGACAGAGAGAGAGAGAGAGATCTTTGAAGACTAAGTTAGTTGGAAAGTCTGTGGCAGAAGCAAGCTTCTTAAACTTAGAAATATGGAAGATGGATGGCCATAGGGTGGATGTTTCCACATGTGAGGGGTGGAGAAGGGAGTGATCAACATGAGAGAAGATACACGGCCAGGAAGAATGGCCTTTTTGAGAGTTTATGGACCCAGGAGGACAATAACTGAACTGTTAGAGAATAAATGATGCATTTTAGGGAGAAAATGAGGGATAACATTTCAGAGGAGAGAAGATGATTAGGAAGCTCTCTCAAAGCTAGAAAAGAGGGGTCAGTGTCCCAGTAGAGGGAGCATAAGACTCACCCCCTGTTTGGAGAGTGATATAATTTGGTAGTTTTTTAGACAGTCTGGGAGATACATGACAGACTGGGTTTGGGAGAAGTGTTATTCAGGAAGCCTTTAAGAAGGATGCGACAGTAATTCGGGGAATTATACATTCATTTTGATGGTCCTCTCTCACCACCTAGAATTAGATCAAGGAGCATTTTGAAACCCCTCTAGTGTAATGACAGGCTACACTTATGGAGGTCTTGCTATGGATCAGGCACTGCTAAGCCTTTTATTTTCAGCTGATCTTAACAACTATCTATGAAGTATAGAAACTTTAAACTGCCTGACTTTGCATTAAAAAAAAAAAAAAAAAAAAAAAAAAAGAGCTAGTAAGGGCCAGGCTGCAAAGACACGCAGTGTGACTCCAGAGTGATCAGCCCAGAATTGGATGTCCTGGTCCTCTACCTGGGACAGTAAGTAAATGTAGCTTTAAGGCCTTCAGAAACACCCAAGGCAATTACAGTTGTTTTCTCTCGACATACAAATGTCACAACAAGTATTTTTCAGTCCTTACCGAATATAAGAATGTAACAAGAACTTGAATGTTCACTGGCATTGTTCTAAGTATTATCCATGCATTACCTCATTTAATCTCACACCCTATGGAGTAATAATCTGTCCGATTTTAGAGGAGAAACTGAGGCCTCATTTGGTTACATAACTTCCCACGGTCACATAGCTGGGAGGTGGCAGGAGTAGGAATTCTAGCATGTTGTGATAAAGGAGAGAGAAAAATGCTCAAGAGACTCGAAGACATAAGAAATAACACATGGGTAAGGGAGTAGGAAAAATGTTCAAAGAGGTTGCCTTTGAACTGAGACATAAAGGGTGGGTAGGATGGCCAGAGGGCACTTCACGCTGAGGGCAGGCAGCCAGAGTGGGAGGTGTGTGGAAAAGACTTGAGGCAGAGAGACTACCTGTATTAGGCCCTCACAGAACTGTGGAATCAATGAACTGGTACATGCATGAACGTATGGAGGACTCGGCAGGGACTGCACAAGCATGGTGACAGTCATAATTGAAGAGAAAATAACAGACATTGTAAAGGCAGACCGTGTAGGGCTTAGCAATTGATGGGGGATTTTGGTAAAAGGGAACCAGTGGGAGAGAATGTCCAGACTTGGACAACCTGGATCTGAGATGGCAGGCATATATTTTTGAAGGATTCCTCAAAGAATGGGAAATGACATGTAGAAAAAAGTTCATGATACACACCTGTCACTTAACTTAGTTGCTAGCCATGCAAAATTTTGTACAACGCTACTTTTCTGTATTAGGGAGTTACTTACTTATATATTGAGAGTGACAGTGAGAGAGAGCGAGAGTAGACACATACAAGGGAGAGAGGCGTGAAGGGAGCGGCAGTGCGAGAGAATCCCAAGCAGTCTTCACACTCAATGCAGAGCCCGTCACAGGGCTCAGTCTAATGACTTTGGGCTCATGACCTGAGCCAGAATCAAGAGTTGGATGCTGAATCTGAGCCACCGAGGTGGCCCAGCAGTTACTTATTTAAAAAGAAAAAAAGGACGAGAGTGGCAAAGTAAAACTGTAAACTGACTAGCAACAAAAATGCTGCCTCATTTCAAGAGAAGGTTCAGTGTTTGCACATGTTCAGTAGCTGCCTTCATGAAGTCATTTTGGGATTATATACCAGCGGATGAGATTTAGCAACGATGAATCAGGCCAATGCACAACAGGCCAATGTGCATTTCCCTTAAATGCTGAAGTTCTGGGAAAGTGATTTACATTGAGGAGAAATTTGAGGTCATGTTCTGGGAATGTGAGACCAAAATTTCCAGTCTGTCAAAGTCTTTAAGAGAACTGTGACAGTTGTGCTTAGAATGTAATTGTTACCGCGGCCTCTTTTGAACTCCTCAACTATAGGAAGGGTTTTGGTTTTTAAATGCTTGAAATTATTCTTTACACCGTCTTTTGGCAAAACAAACAAAAGATGATTATTTCATTCAAAAATAATGTATTCATTCATCAAGTGGATGGAACCATTTTCTAGCAGGTAGCTCACCTTAGATACCTCACCATCCCACAGTGTAAGTAAGAACCGTGTCCACAAAAGCTGGGGTGCAGATGTCTGGGAAAATAAGAACAAGTGGGAGCTTTTGGCAAAGGGAAGCTATCAGTTGATACAGACTGGGGGTTTTGATCCTGTCACAATGTGACGGCTTCAGATGTTAATGATGACTGTGTAAAACAGTCCAGTATAGAAGCATCTAAGATAAAATTCTTGTAAATTTTTGGCCAGGAACCTAAAACTTGCTTCAGTCGGCGGCTGCCTTTTTTGTGCCAAATAAGAAGGCACTTTGCTGGCTCTTTTTTTATAGAAGGGCCAAATGAGATAGATTGGAAATATGTACTTTGAACAGCTAGGCAGAGTCTCGGGAAGTTTGCCAAACAAGATTTCCAAATAAAATGTTTGGGAAAGAAAACAGGGATGGACTTTGCAGATGCTGGATGGGTTCCACCAGCCATCTGTGCAAAGAGTTACTTAGTATCACATGAGCTGAGAGCTATGAAGTGGCACAAAACTATCAGCAATAACTTCATTGTTAAATGGGTTCATTTATTTACCAGGCAGGCCTCTCTACCAAGATAAAGTATCTGCATTTCCTTGAGAAACAATAATGATGACCAAAATTATTTAAATGTAAAGGAATTCCAGCAATGGAACTATTACCTCAGTGCTAATGCATTAGCAGTCAAAGAAGGCAGATTAATTTACTTACGGTGAGCTAAGTGCATTCTTGGCTCGCAAAGGGGAATCATTTGCTCACTTAAGCCAGAGATCCCATTTTTGACGGCAAATGTCACTGCCTGGATTTCCCTTTGACAGTCTGGCAACCCCGCACCCCTGTTATAGTATCCATTTATTTGTCTTATTTTCAGCCAGATTAATCCATTCTGTTTTGACAAGAAGACTGATGGGTAATTGATAACTGTGATAGACACAAACAGAAGAGTTGGATGCTGAATAATTCAGCACTTTTCAGTATCAATAAGAGAACAGGTTGAAGAATTTGTGTCTCTATTTACACTTAAACTAAACTAAGTCAGCCCAGACATTTATGCTGCCAGTCTATCAGAAAACCAAACAGTGTACATTCGGTTTCCACCCGACAAAATGTTTTATAAGCTTGTAACAATATGTGTGAAGCTGCCAGAATAATAAATAGGTACAGCAGCCCATGCATGCTAATGTTATGTTGTAAGCAGTTTTGTTGACAAGTGCTAATACTTCTTTCATACTATCATCAAAAGCAGCTAATACAACAGCCATTATTTGCTGGCTTTCCAAGCAAGACATGATGGATTGTGACCTTAATATGGGTTAGCCGAGTTTTGAAAGTTAAACAACTTGCAATAAATCATAGAATTATTACAATGCAGTTTAATTGGTTAAGGACTGTTTATTTCCTAAACAGGGTGAAAAATTTCTGTTTCGGCACTTTTAATTTGCAAAGTGCATTTTCATTATGAATGGCAGTTTAATATTCTGCTCTTTTGTCATGCAAAATATGCAACACACAGGCAATCTATTAATTGGACAAAAATGCATTGCAAGCGTAAATTATCCTTTATATCATCACTTGTGAGCTTTTACATCTATTAAATGTGTTAAATGGAACATAGTTAAAGACTGTACAAGTTGTAGGCTACTTCTGAAATTTAAGTGAAGCTTCAAGATGATTTTAATGACCTTTATTTTTGGCAAAATACAGTCATTAAGTAATTGTAAATATAAAGGGCAATTGAAAGAGTTACTGTTTCCTTAAGGCATAGGTGCCTATGTTTTATTGATTCAGCAGGAAACAGACGATAGCACTGGTTCATACTGATATGTCTTGAGAAACGGAATCCACCCTCATGCATTTACTTCTTTCTTTGCTATAGTAGAATTTCTGAGCAGAAATTTCCATTTCTGGAAATGTGTGGAGAAAGGTGAGGAAGGCAGTAGTGATTTGATACTGAAGCATAGCTCAGCATAACTGAATAGCCGCCTCCATATGCTTTGGTTCAATGATGTGCCTTTGCATGGGGCTATTTAGAGCACAGAAACAATAACAAAATACTTTGTACTAGGAATGTTGATATGACATATGCTTGATTTTAAGAATGCCAGATCTCTCAATGTGTTCCTGTAAGACTGCCTTCAAGTGCATGCAACCTATTCATGTACACACAGCTCTGAGCCCATTTCTCATATTTATTGACACCTGGATAGGCCTTCCCAAAATGCCTGAAGCAGGGTGACTTTTGTGCCTTCATGTCAAGTCTCCTTCAAAGATGTCGATTGTCTGCAATACAAACAAGTTGAAAGTATACTTTGGGATGGGCGTTCTATTAGTTTTTCCTAGAGTAAGAAAGTGTGAACGTGAGAATGTGCATTCTGTTGTTTTAAAAGAAAAGCTAAAGAACATTTTTTTTTCCATTTAAATCATTCACAAAAGCAGTACATTAAAACAAACTGTCCAAGACTTAAATGACGAAGAAGGCGGAAACCAAAAGTTGTGCAAATTGAGAAAAACTGTTTATCTTTATTTAAGTTACATGTTAGCACTGTGGTGCTTCGGAGCGTTAGAAATTTCATTCTGAAAAAAAGGCAAATCTAGTTATACAACTTTAATCTTAAACTAATGTTGATCATTTCCCCTCCCATTTAAAAAATGCCACGCTTCCCTCAAGCTATGCAGTGTCTCTGCATTGAAAAAACAGGTGGGGAAAAGGGAGCCAGGGAGGCAAAGAGAGGGGGAGAAAGAGAGAGAGAGGTAAGGAGAGAGGGTGAGGAGAGTGTCACAGAGACTGTTGCTATGTTATGCTGATTGTACTTTTTGCCATCGCTCCTGATGAAATGCTAAGGCAAGACTATACTGCTCAGTGAGCAATAGGTAATTATTTGTATTCAATTTCATTAAGTATCACAAAATATTAATTTTAGTAATGATTTAATGTTTTAACTTTATTTTCTGATTTTGACAGATCGGAAAATTTAACAGAGGCATAGCCATCATTTAGAAAATATAGGTGAATATAACCCAAATTGTTACCTTAGGAAGCCATAGGAAGTTGAACTGATTACACTACTTCTTGGGGGGCACTTTTCAAAGTCATAAGGAAATGGACAAAATCTGTATCCTGCGTAAGGATTAGAAGATTTCCTGAAAGCTCAGCTACATAAGCTGAAAGTACAGAACTATAAACTTTAACATTTTGTTAATATGCTCTTTTTCAATGATCACTTTCAACTGGCTTTTGACCATATTTTTTATGAAAAATTTGAAATGCATAGTGCAGTTGAGATAATTTTATAATAAATAACCCATATACAGAATCACTTTGATCCTGCCATTTTACTCTACTTGACTTTTCACATTCTGTTTTACTAGAATGAGTACTTTATATAATAGGGCTCCATCAACAGTTACTAACCTATGTTATGTACCTATCAGGTGTAATGCATCTGACTAAGTGCTATGGAGAGCACAAAGGAGTCTTACGATACAGAGGCCAAGATATGGAGTCTATCGAAGAACATTTGGTAAAATTATGTGCTACACACCTAAATTGGAATAATACAAGATTACATATATGTAAAAGCCAAGTGAGTAAGAGAGGAGGTTCCAGGAAGTCCAGAGGGAGGAATGTTTAGGAAGGCTCCCTGGACTCTATCTCCACAGCATTCATCTATCAGCGACCAGAGTGACCATTTAAAAAGTAATTCAGATCCTCTCATACCCCCTGCTTAAAATCCCTCCATGATTTCCAGCATGCTTAAAAAAACTGTAGCCTCCATGTGACCTGGCTACCTATGTGACCTGGCTACCCTCCCACCCTTGGGCCTCTCTTTTCACTGCCCATGTCCTTTTTTGCTAGCCGCCTTTTCCTCAAACACATCAAGCTTGCACGCCCATCGCAGCCCCTCACAGCTGACCCCTTCCCATGATTCAGGTCTTAGGCCAGACATCCCTAATGAAAGGTCTTCTCTGCCCAGAGAAAACCACCCATACACCTACAACCACCTGCCCAAAGTCAACAAATATGTGGTGATGGAGGAGACCCGTCTAGCTTGTTGTAGTACAATGGAAAATGAGTTTATAAAGTTTGTGTATGGGTGCCTGGGTGGCTCATTCTGTTAAGCGTACAACTCGTGAATTCAGCTCAGGTCACGATCCCAGGGTTGTGGGATCAAACCCCACATTAGGCTCTGCGTTGAGCATAGGGTCTGCTTAAGATCTCTCTCTCTCTCTCTCTCTCTCTCTCTCTCTCTCTCTCTCTGTCTCACTCACTCACTCATTCTCTCTGCCCTTTTTCTACCCCTGTCACACATTCCCTTTCTCTAAAAAAATAAAATATAAAATACAGTTTGTGTAAAAGATTACTGGAGGGATATATGAATGAAATTAGCAGCAAACTAGGAAAGAAGAGTCAAAAAATGAAAAGGAAGTATAAATTGGACTGATGAACATAAATATGTGGATGCAAAAGCAAGAATCTAAGAGAATCCAAGATACTCAAGTTTAGAAACTAGAAGGAAAAGAAACTCCAGAGGAAAAAGCCAATACTGATAAAAGACTCTTCTCAGACTATTTATCATACAACATTTGTACGTATACAGGCAAGAGAGAGAAATGAATTACTCAGAAGTTTATTTTAGTACTGGAAACACTCAGGAAAATTTTACAGACCTACCTAAAACTTTTTCCTACAGTGAAAACAGTAACATAAATGGGATCAGAGAAAAACCTCAAACTACTCTTTCCCCTGAGTGACTATAGTAGTAACTATATTAGTTATTTGCAAGTCTCATGTATTATTTGACCATTGAAACCTGAATTTAGAAATACACAAAAGATTGGCAATAAGAAAATGTCAACGAGTGTGGCAACAGCTGGTGATGGGTCAGAGGCATCTGAGATTATATACAGATAGTCCCCAATTTATGACAGTTTTACTTAATGATATTTTGGCTTTCACGATGGTGCAAAAGCAAAATGCATGTAGTAGAAATCGTGCTTGGAATTTTGATCTTTTCCCCAGATAGTGATATATGGGGTGCAACACTCCTTCCTGATGCTGGGCAGTGGGCCTCAGCTCCCAGTCACCGACAGGGACCATGAGGGTAAACAATTTGTAAATAAACAGTGTGTAAAACCGCTCTGAACCCACACAGCCATTTTGTTTTTGACTTTGAGTGTACTGCTCAATATATTATATGAGATATGCAACCCTTTATTACAAAATAGCCTTTCTGTTAGATGATCTTGCCCAACTGTAGGTTAATGTAAGTGTTCTGAGCACATTTAAGGTAGGCTAGGCTAAGCTATGATGTTCAGTAGGTTAGGTGCACTGAATGCATTTTCAACTTACAATATTTTCCACTTAAGATAGGTTTATGGGTTTATTGGGATACGACCCCAAGTTAAGTGAAGCCAGGTCATTCCAATAGGAATGTCCTGAATGTTTTCAATGTATGGAACTTTCAGAGTCTTTGATGACATAGATGACATCTGTATTAGGCAGTGTTTCTTTCAACCCTGACTCCGTTCTTAATGGTACAGTTTTTTGTTTTTTGTTTTTTTTTTGTTTTTTTTTCCTTTAGTGAGTTTACCACACCAGGAGCACATCTACAGGTTAAAGACTCATGCAAGATTTTTCAATGGTTTTCAGTTAATTAAAGTACACCTATGGATTTTCAACCTTGAATACTTCATATATTTAACTTGGAATGGCTTTTGTATATATGTGGAATTCGTTTTCTCACAATAACGTATGAGCTAGACAGTGCCCTTATATACAGATGAAGAAAGTGAGCCTCAGTGATTTTCTTTCCTCAAGTTCTTAGTACAGCCTAGTAAATAGTAGCTATTGCTTTGGTTTCTTGAGAGCTGAGACAGAGCATTATCACTGCAGCAAATTATTGAAATCCTCATATGGCTCACCACCTTTGCTGGCTGCAACCCCTCCTTCCACAACCCATGCAATATTTCATCAGCCCTGTAAGTATCATGAAAAATTATATTCAGTCTTGGGGCAAGTAAGATACTTTTTTTTTTAATAGATCTTTCAAAAAATGTTACCAGCACGCTGACATCTTCATAAAAATTAGGGATCCTTGAGGTGTCAAATTGACTAACGCACAAACACTTGAAGAGGCTCAATATCCAGGAATGAGAGACAAACTTAAATACCTATCTTGTGTTTTCGTAGGTGTGACCTATTCCCTTGAAAAGGCCATTTCAATCTCAAATTTCCATTACTGTTTATCATCCAAAAATATTGTTCAGTAATGCCTCATCGCTATACAAGAGTTGTGCCAATATTTCTCAGGCAGCCTTGTCAATTTGAGTTATAGTACATGCTACTTAGATACAGTAGAAATAAGTTTAAAGTGCTGAAGACATTGGATCTTTTCAAAGCTGTTCTTAAATGCTATGAAAGAGGATAATCATAACATGCTAATTTGTAAATTCCCTATTCTTATGTTCCTTGTTCTTGTCTCTTCTGTGGCCTTAGGCAGAATTCTGTCATTTATCAAAATCACGTCTATGTTCAAAACCCCATTTTTCGGTATTGGAAATATACAATTTTGAAAGTAAAAATAATGTCATTCCCTATGCTGGTTTTTAGTCCATACCAGCCTTACCTACTACTTGTTACTATATTTAAAAAAAAATTTTATTACACCTTGATCCCTAATTACTCTACACAGAAAGGTAAATGAATTTAAGATATGGGGAAAAAAAATTTTTTTTTTTGAGTTATGCAAGGATCATGTCTAAAATAAGAAATAGGGCGCCTGGGTGGCTCAGTTGGTTAAGCATCCAACATCTGATTTCGGTTCAGGTGGTGATCTCACAGTTTCATGAGTTCGAGCCCTGTGTCCGTCTCTGCACATTGACCATGTGAGAAGCCTGCTTTGGATTCTCTCTGTCTCCCTTTCTCTCTGCTCCTCCCCCACTCACACTTTCTCTGTCTCTCTCAAAATGAATAAACTTAAAAACAAGTAAAAATAAGAAATAGATCTGTATGAATTGTTTTCATTGCAACCATGGAATCTCTCACAACTTTTTAGTATTGCAATTCCACTACTCTATTCCCCAAGGATGGAAAGAGTGTGCTTTATTTTTTTGGAAAAATAAACGAACACCCTGAGTTGGTAAAAACATCAATTACAAGAATATCTACCCTAGAAGTCAAATTCATTTTGTTTATTATTTCAGGTTATTAAAAGGCTTCCAGGCATGCAGATAAAACCTGAAAAACAGTGGTTGAATCTATCATATCAAATTAAAATCTCTCCATAAACCCAAGTAATTGATGAGTTAGGGAATGCCACGCCACCTCAGAAGTCAATACAAGTAAGACTTTATTAAAACATAACTAAAATGAAGTTCCACAAGAATCCTCAATGGAAAGTGTTGTGCTTCAGGTTCAAATGTGGAGAGTTAAAATGCATCAGCTGACCTTAATTTCCTTAAAGTAACAAAGAAAGAAAAGAAGAATAATTCCATGCCCAACAACTGCAGTTACACTTGAGAAAGAAAACACAGCCTAGCAAAGGTATATGTGAAATACAACTGTATCTCAAGTTACGTAAGTCTCTGCTTTCATAGCAGAAAGTCCTACTGCTAAATTCCTTTGACCATTTGTCTGACACTTAAAGTACCTTCTGAGGCCGGTACCTGCAATTCTACGTAGCTGCCATGAGTTGGTGATGCAGATCATTTTCGTCGTCTTTAGTGACTCTTAATTACCTATCGTATCATGAATTCTTTTCATGACGGTTCTCTATTTTTTCCCATGAAGCAACTCACATGTTCACTTACATAAAATTCAGAAGTGTGCTCAAATTTTGAAAATCAGGCTGTAGTCTTGATAAAATAGTATGATGGATACATACACTTGCAGCACTTTGGCTGTAACTCTTCCTGTTTTTAATCAGATAAATGAATGTTACCCCATCTAAAAGCTGACGTTCTACATTATCATGTTAAATGGCTACAAAATACATCATGAAGTGGATGCTCCAAATATGTGAATTATCTATAATTAAACATTTAGCTGGTCTCTAATATTTTATTTAAATCATGTCATGATAAAAATTCTTCAGAGCTTTGAACATTCATCCAGATAGGAATGATTATAGTATAACTACTTTTGACACATAAACCCAAAATACCAAAATTTAGCAACATTTTCAAAGAGTTGAATAGCAAAGCAATTTTCCAGATTAAAAAAAATTTCCATTATTACCTTCATTCTGCTTTCTTGTATAGTTCAATGAACTATAGAAAACAAAGTAATACAAGTCAATTGATTGTTTTCATTATGTGCAAAACAAAGTAAAATGTAGCAGCAGTTAAAGAAAAAACAAAGTAATACAGATGGTTTTGTAAAAATTGTTTGAATAGCTTTTTAAAAGAAATGGCCCTCTTAACAAACAGCATGCAGTCTTTGATACTTTCTTTCAAATATGGAAAATAAAGAATTACTTCTGCAAACACAAAAAGGGAGTTTTGCATTTATGGTGATGGGCATTTGAGATCACATCACTATGCTGCCTGTGTAAACTTACTCTGGCATTTAGATGAGAAACGTGCTTCTGTGGAACCATTTTATTCAGCATAAAGATACATGTTGAGGCCCTCTTGTGAGCCACATACAGCACAGATTGATGTCTTGGCTTTTGTATGTTGAAGACAACAAAAGTAACTGTGAACTCAGGCAACTCTCTAGAGCATCATCCTCCATGTGGTGACTGAGCAACCCAGGCCTCTTACATTTTTTTTTTTTTTTTTTTTTGTTAGGCCTCTTACATCTTTGAATCCACCATCTCAGCACATAGTCTCTCTTGTTGCCATGGCGATGAAGGAGTCCACTGGAAGGTCTCCTCCCATTGGCAGTTAAATGCTTTGACACATGGTAAATCTGCTCATAGTCCATAGGCCAGAACTAGTTACATGGCTCCATCTAAACTGAAAAGGGACTCACGGACTATTTAGCAAGCATGACTGCCATCATCACAGACATATAAGGTCACTTATCATCTAATTGTTTTTTTTTTCCTAGTTTTTGTCATAGCTGTTATGAAAATCTGCATGTTCAAGAAAAGTTATGTAAAGTTAATTTTTATTATAACAGTTGAACTGTATTCCCATGGTGAGGGGGAAGCAAATAAAATAAGTTGCAAAGTTTTAGTGAAGATTAAGAACAAGATGGTAATCAGTCCTCATCAAAGTACAAGTAGTTCGCTTTCCTCTAGCCACAATTTCAGCACTTCCCAGATAATTTTCTTGTCTTCTGCATCTCAGAAGTAGCTGCCGTTTCTAAAGATTTTTTTTTAAAAATTTTTAATGTTTATTTTTGAGAGAGAGAACATGAAGGGGGAAGGAGCAGAAAGAGAGGGAGACACAGAATCCAAAGCAGGCTCCAAGCTCTGAGCTGTCAGCACAGAGCCTAACGTGGGGCTCGAACTCACTACCCGTGAGATCATGACCTGAGCCAAAGTTGTACACTCAACCGACTGAACTACCCAGGCACTCCAAGATCTGTTTATCTTATGCTTACATTGATGCATCTGTAACTTTACTCTCTTTGTTTGAATCTAATAGAACTGTCCATGACCTACACAGTTGGTATGTTCAACTTTCTTCATTTTAGTTATACAACTTGAGGGCTTAGTGCACTGAAGGTACTCAATGTATGTAGAAAATTTGACTAAGTAAAAAAAAAGAAAAGAAAAGAAAATGTAACTAAGTATAGTGTATATGAAGGCTATTGCCTAAGAAAAACTTAGGCAGAGGAGAACCTTACCCTCTTGGGAAAGATGGTTGGGATTCATACAATAATGAGACTAAACCAAAATGGAGAGTGAGATCATAGTGGGGTAATGGTCCAGATACAGGCAAAGCATGATTGTAGGGCCACCCTAGGAGATAACAGAGGGAAGGAGCTGCCTCTTGAGAAAGCAGGACCAGGGCAATACCAAGAAAGGAAGATTTAGCCAAATGAGAGTCTATAAAGAGGCATACATCTTCAAAGTACATCTTTAGACATCCAGGGTCCCAAGCTAACATGTTTACTGTTTGCCCTTACCCTTTTAAGTCTTATTGCTTTGCAACTCTTCTTTAAGGATACAGTATATCACTTACTCCAGTATAGTCAGTATAACCAGTCTTTACTAATTATCAAAAATATTGACAGTCATCACTTCATGGTTCAGTTGCCCTTCTCTAATTCACATTAATTGAAGCAGGCAATCATGGAGACTTTGCTGGTAGAGAAAGATTTTTATGCTATTTAAAGAAAAAAAAAAAACATTCCCTTCTGACAGAAATTTGCATTCTGATATTTTATTTGTACTTTTTTTTAATGTCATGACAAGAAATGGATTTGATTTTGAAGAGGAATCATTTTGAATAATTAACCATGAATTACTCTAATTAGCAGAAAATAATTATAGGTTGGACATAAGCTCTTTCAAAAGCAAAGGATAAAGTAAAAGATTATTGGAAAAATAATACCACCTGATAGATGTTGAGAGGAATCCAAAAGAGAGCTTTTCTTTGAATCAGTCTTCAACTAAGGCATTTAAAATGCCTCCCATTAGAAAACATTCATATTCCTGCAAGACAAAAATTATTAGCAAGCATATGTTGTTGGTTAGAGAATCTTAAGTGTAATAATTAAAGAAGACATCTTTAATGCTTCCAGAAGAAGAAAATACAGTTTCACTTGTTCTTTTCAGAACACTTTCTGGATCAGAGACCTTAGATAGACTTAGCATATTTGTACACCGTATATGGAGTTTAACATATTCGTGTCCTTTGAAAAATGTCAAATGATCGGCATGGCAAGTTGCACTTGTCTCCTGACGAGGGATTGTGGAACAGGACATGTGGCAAACTGACGAGAAAAGGTAACACGTTCCGTTTACGATTGCGATCAGTTTATATGAAGCCATCAGCAGGACCTATGTGAGAGCCCACGAAGGGGTGGAGTCCACTCAAAGTACATTTTCAAGCTAAATACAGCACAGATGTGGATCCCAGGAGACCTATCCCAGATATGGCACCACAGATAACTAGCTAATCCCTGACTAACACTCTGATTTAAGCAAGTATCATATGTCGGTTTACCTGTGCTTTTTACCAATACCATCCCTCTCACAGGATTGTAACATAGTGAAAATGAAATGTGAAATTAACTTTTCAAAGTTAGGAGCTACTATAATAACAAAAGATAGAGTGTTATTTGGTCGAAATCTAGTTTTCATATATTTGATGTTTACCAATCAAAACATATTGACACTTAGAAATGAGAAGTATCTGATGTATGGTTGAATAAAGCAGACTTATTTTTATATGAGCATCATATAGAAAAGTAAATAAAATGATGCCTTACTGCATTAAGACATGCTTTTACAACTGTTGAGAGCTAATTATGCAAGAGTGCATCTTTACAAAGTAAACATATAGTGGCACATTCCGTGGTCACAAATGGTCTCTTGGCACATTTCACTGTGATCTTCCACGTTATGTTCCAATTTAGACAATAACATTCTTGCTACTTAAATCTTTGCTATTTAAAAAAAAAAATTCTTTTATTTTAGAGAGAGCATAATTAGGGGAGAGGGGCAGAGAGAGAGAGAGAGAGAGAGAGAGAGAGAATCTTAGGCAGGTTCCACACAAAGCACAGAGCCCAACACGGAGCTTGATCCCACAACCCTGGGATCATGGCCTAAGCCGAAATCAAGAGTTAGATGCTCAACCAACTGAGCCACCCAGGCACCCCAACCTTGTTTTTTTCTATATTTCTCTCCTGCCACCATCTAGATGGTTGTTTTCTTGGTTAATCAAAATAGTAAGTGGTACCAAGGCATATGCATAGAATAAACGGCTGTTCCCACCTGCTCAAAAAAAAAAAAAAGTATAGCACCCCTCCATCCTTCCATTATATAATCTCCTCCTCTTTTCTTTCCCCCTTCTTAACTGAAATATTGATGAAACATTATCTTTAGTGAAACACTGAGTGGAATGAAAAGACACTGTGTATTTGTTCCTTCAGTGATAGAAGGAATTTACCAGAAAATAGGGGGGTGGATGTCTCATTCCTTAGGGGCTACTTAGATTTTCCTTGAGATCTTAAAAGCTCTAGCAACCAAAGAACTGAGCTCTGACCTCTTGGTGACAGGATGGACTGGTTGGTGGCTAGAGAACGGGCAGAAGCTATAATGTTTTCCCCTTCCCTTGTCCACTGGGCCTTACCCGCTAATCTTCAGGAACCTCCTTCTCTTAGAATGTTCCCTCATCTGGCCTCTCTCACCTCAGACATAGCTAAGGGCCTTGATACATATATTGGCCATGACTGATTTCACACAAATAATCCTTATAGGTATGTTGGTGGGACCTTTACAGTCTGCATCTGTGAGGACATATAAATGCATACCATTTACTCATAGTCAGTAAATGTCTGGTGGATTGGATGGGAGTGTCTCTCATGTGGCAGTTCCTAGGGGAGGCCAGGGATGAGGGCAGATTCCCAGTCCTGGCCAACTAGGTGGAGAAGTCACTCTTCATTCAAGCCCCTTTTGGAATTTTAGCAGGCTCTACCCCTTGGGCTAAAAGGGTGGGACCCTCAGGGTCACATCTGCTACTCTATGGAAGAATAAGCATTATCAGCACCCTCTCCTGATGGGATTAAAACCTAACACATGATTCTCTTGGAAGAGAGAAAATGAATAAGAATTATAATAACCTGGATTTATTTTTTTATTACAAAATTAGTGAAATAATTAAAACTAAGAGGCATGTATAACTTCACTCAAATGGGTGAATGGTTAGTGAGGAGTCTGAATTGTAGATCATCCTAACAAATATTTGTTGCCAGGTAGAAGAATCTGCTTTAGTATTTAAAATAGATTAGTATTAACAGTTTTCATTCTCATATTAAAATAGTTCTAAGACTTAGTGCAGTTTATCTTCTTAAATTGGCTTACCATGTACAGCAAATGTATAAAAGAACCAGATCAAATTATTTACTAAAAATTATTTTATTTTTACTTATTAAAAATTTTTTTTAATGTTTATTTACTTTGGAGAGAGAGAGAGAGAGAGAGAGAGAGAGAGCGCGCGCACATGAGCGAGAAGGGGAGGGGCAGAGACAGATGGAGACACAGAATCTGAACAGGCCCCAGGCTCTGAGCTGTCAGCACAGAGCCAGATGTGGGGCTCGAACTCACAAACAGTGAGACCATGACCTAAGTAGAAGGCAGACGCTTAACCGACTGAGCCACCTGGGCACCCCACAAATTATTTTAAAGGAGGAATTTTAAAAACAGCTTTACTAAGATATAATTGATGATTACATATGATAAAGTGTACAAATTAGTAAGTTTTGACATATGTATACCCTTAACCCATCGCCAGAATCAAGATAATGAACATTTCCATTATCCTTCAGAGTTTCTCATCCCGCTTGATAATGCTTCCCACTCAGCCCTTCCCTATTCCCAAGCAACCAGTTTTATATGAATTGAATCATACAGTAACACTCTTTTGTCTGTTTGTATTCAGCATAATTATTTTCAGATTTATCCATGTTGTTGCATGTTCATTTTTATTGCTTTATTGTTTTTTCTTTAGTTTTTTTTTTTTTTTTTAAAGATTTATTTATTTCGGGAGAGAGATAGAGCAGAGGAGGGGCAAAGAGAGAGGAAAAGAGAGAGAATCCCAATCAGGCTCCACAACATCAGCCCAGGGCCCGATGCAGGGCTCGGACTCATGAACCATGAGATCATGACCTGAGCCACCCAGACGTCCCCTTATTGCTTTATTGTTTATTCATTCATCTGTTGGTGGACACTGGGGTTATTTTCAATTGTTGACTTTTACAAATAAACTGCCACGAACATTCATGTGAAAATAGAAATTCACATAGCTTATGATTTTTTTAAAGAAAACATGTTTTTCTTTATAGCTCATGACCTTAGCAAGGTAATATTTATAATCTGTTACCAATATATCATTACTACAAATTGTTTTTGCCTTAGGTTAACTGCATTAAATTAAAAAGTATTTACAGAGTATTTAGTATGTATAAAGCTTAGTGGTAGTCAGTATAAGAGCACAAAGATGGATAGGATATAAATATATAATGGGAATCCAAAGCTGAATAAAGTAAATGTCATAAGAACAACAACAACAACAACAACAACAACAAAAATTTATGGGTCAGGGTCACATGAATAATATCCAGTTGAAAAATAAGAAAATAAGAACAGGTAATTTGCTGGAGACTTTGAAGTGTGGGTAGGATTTTAGCATGTGATATTGGGAAGAAGTATGCAGTGGGAAGGAAGGAACATAATTAGGCTTAGAGGCAAGTTACATGGGGTAAATGCTTAAATGAAACACCTCAATTTAATTGATTTAATCGTAGCACATTATCAACTCTTATGGTATGTTGGCAGTCTCCCGTTTCCTCATACCTCTTCTGGAATGTCCAATTCTGCACTTTGGTTTAGTTCAACAGCCATTCCTTCAATGGCCACAGTGACAAGCATTGTGCCAAAGCAAGGGGATAAAAGATGAAGAGGTAAACACACTCTTTGTCCTCAGATCACTTAAAATGGGGCAAATCCTTTCAAGTATTTTGGTTACTAGAGATATGTTTGGAATGCTGTTGGATAGAGAGGGACACCTAACTCAGTCTGTGGAGTCAGAAAAGGCATTCCAAAAGCAGGATGGTTGGAACTCAGTCTAAGCTGACCAGTAGGCTTTAGGTAGAAAACAGAAGCAAAGGTGTTCAAGGCATAGGGGAGAAAAGCATGAACAAAAGCAAAAGTTGTGACCCTACATTTGATTTTGGGAAACTATTGATAGTTCAAGATTGCAGAAGCATTCATTTGAATGTGTGTGGTGGTTTTTTTTTTATTTTTCTATTTTTTACTTAGAGAGAGTGTGCACACATGTGTGCACAAGCCGGGGAGGGAGGGGTAGAGAGAGAGAAGAATCTCAAGCAGGCTCCACTCTGTCAGCGGAGCCTGACGCAGGGCTCAATCCTATAAACTGTGAAATCATGACCAGAGCTGAAATCAAGAGTCTTCTGCTCAACTGAATGAACCACCCAGGTGCCCCCATTTGAGTGGTTTTTAAGGGGTATCATTACTGCTATGATCATTTTGGTTTTTTGTATGTCTGGCTTTTGATATGACTTTGGAGTTACTAATGATGTTACGTTCCCAGAACACCTACTTATTTATGTGAAGTGTTACACTGTTTTTATACACATGATTTAGTAACCAAACATTCTATAAATTCAATGTTTTCTGAATTTCACTACTTTGACTCAATGAGCCCCATGCTTATATATTATTGGGTAATATGTTCAAATTGTAATAGAGTCCAATAATAAGACATTTGTAGAATTCCCACTTTCTTATTTTGATAAGAAAATCTGCTTTATAAGTGATTCTGATTACAAATCACACAACCCCCTTAGTATCATGTGTTTCGGGCCCATATCTGTTTTTATGTTCTCAATACTGACACCTTAAATCTCTATAATAGATTTATCTGTCCTTTTTTTTCTTTTTTTTTTTTTAAACAAAACACTTATACCTGAATATATAAAAAGCAGAAGTGTTCCCCTATAGTTCTCTACCCTAATTCTCCATGTTTGAACTAAATTTAAAGTAAATTTAAGTCAAACTATCATTTTAAAATATAGGCTTATCTACACTATGGGTGTATATAACTAAATATGTTGTCCAATGGGCTGCTCGTTCAGTGCATGACGATCCTGACAGGATTTCATTCACCACTCAGTTTTGTGAAAACTGCATCACTGCAGAAGTTCTGTCTTCATGATTTCTCATCTGTGGTGCTCTGCTCAGCTATAAAAGAGGTTACTATGTGCAAAAGATGTGATACCAGACATCGCCGAGAACTGTACATTTGTCAAAGTGAAGCGCTTTATTCTCTTGCTAAGTTCTCTGATTATGCTGTTTACGTATATTTCCATTCTAAGACAATACAAAATGACGTATGCCATTTGAAATTGTCTAGACTCACCAAATAAAATGGAAAAGTAGATGTAAATAGTTAAGTTTGAAATGTTTCCTTCAGTTATCGAGATATTTTGAACTCTGAAATGCTTGAATAATTGCCTCATATTCAACTCTTACATGTATGTATGGTAAAAAAGGGAAAAATCTTTTGAAATGTTCATATTTTCCCCTTATGTCAACATTAATATGTCATAATATTTTTTGTTTTATGGGACTCATTTCTAGATGATGTAGAATTTTAAAGTGAAGATAATCACAATAATTAAGGAGTAAATGTGTAAATGAGGGCCCGATTCGAGTTATTTAATTAACATAAATTCATGGAAATTTGGCAACTGGAAGATTAAAATATAGATTTTAATCTAATCTGTTTCTGTACTTTTCAGTTCTCCTAAAATATCACCAAAGAAAGGGCAATAGTAGAGGATTAGAAATGTGTAAAAAAGAAAAAAAAAAAACAACCAGCAAGCTATTTCCTGTTCTTTTGTGGCTGTCTCTGGCATAGGAAAGTTCTTAGGAAAAATTCCTGTGAATCTATTCTATGGAGGGGAGGAGAGGAGGTGGAGAAACATGGCTCACCTCTCCAAATGGAGCCCTAGTGGTGTTTATGCTAATCGGCTCAGGGCAGACAGAGTCCGCTAGTATGAATGGGAGCCTGGCAGGCCCGGCCCAGGGTCCTATAGCACCAGGCAGTCACTGCCTTTTACCTCCTGTTATCGCAAATGAATTGCTTTATTCCTCCTGACCAGTGTGAAAAGCCAAGTTTTTAAAAAAGCCTAAAAGACAGCAACTAAACATACCTTCTATTCCAGCTGAATGGAACTGCCTCCCAGCAACATTTCTCTCAGTCTTACACAAATGTTCCTCTTTGTCTATGCCCACTGCTACCCCTACCTTTTCATCCCAAGTCCCAGACTGAAGTTCCAGATTCAGGCCTAAATCCCTTCGGTTGAATGCCAGAGTGATCTTCCTTAAACACTGTTGTTATTACATTCTTACTTTGTTCTCTGTTTCCTACAGTCAGACAGAACCAATACCTATCTGGGGTCAAATCACCCAGCTGATGTGTAATTCTAAACTGATGGAATGATGTTAAGGTGATATGCTGGGGGTGCTGGACCAGTCTGAACAAAGCAAGTTGGGAGAGTCTTTTTCAATGGGATGAACTGAATTGTCTTCCCCAATACACCAAAATCACAATGAAGGTGCATCTACTATGGGGTCAAGAGGAGGCAGTGAGATAATGAATGCTAGTTTGGATACTGAATCTGAGGTGCCAGGACTTTATCCTCATGGAAGTATGAATAGTTGCAAATATGGCTTTGGAGCTTATCAGGTGAGAGTCCTCAGGAATGCCTAGGGGTTTACTTGACAGAAGGTGATGAGATGGCCAAAGAAGGGTTTGTGGAGTTCAGAGAAGGGGTGGGGGTAGCGATAGGTGGAGGAGGAACTCCTGGGGATTGATCAGACAGGGAGGACAACCAGAAGAGAAGAAGTAAGAAAGCAATGAGGAGAGAGTTTCTTGAAAGAACAAGGATTAGTTAGTTCAAATGCCAGAGATTAAGATCAAAAGTGTTCACTGATTAGCTCACTGATTAGGCCAGGTAGATTACTATGACTAGGAGAAAATGCATTTGAGGTAAGGCCCACCCTTTTCAAGAAGCTTACTGGAGAAGGAAACGAGTCAAGGCATTAAAGTAATAGGAGATAAGGAAGGGGCTCATAAAAGGTAACTAACAAAGCAATAACTAGGTTGACATAATCAAATTGCTTTTAGAAAGATTAATCAGGGAAAATGGGAAGAGAGAAATAGAGAAAACAAGTACTTAGGCCAATGAGACTAGCAATAATAAAAATAGAAGGAACTTTAACTCATAAATCTTTCTTTCCATCTTTATCTCATATTTAGAGCCAGACAAAAACATATCTCTATAATCTCTGTCAATATTTCAGCTCATCAATTTTTTAAAAAATATCTGATTCTTCACAACCCCCACACTAAGTCTAAGGTCAAATCTTTGTCCTGTGCTGTCTTCTGAACCCTTCCTCCCATTCCTCAATCAATGGTGTTTCCTGCACCCTGGTATACTTCTTGCATTGATCTCTCCTCTCGCCTGTGTGAAATGTACCTGCTGGATGAAGACTTGTGCTCATGCACATGAGGTCTGTTTTCTTACTACTTTCATTAGCTTTTGCTCTCCTTTGGTAATACATTCAAATTTCCACTCGGCCCTTATCTCTTATTGCCATTCAGATGCTTCTTTTCCATTTCCTTCACTGCCATTCCATCTTGCTTCCTGATTCCCTGAATATTTGTCACCCAATGCTTTCTGCAACCTAAAAAGTCATCTTTCTGAAGCTCTCACTTCTGTTCTCTTGTCCTTTGAAATTGTTTGCCTGTCGTATTTCCTTAATGAATTCCTCAATAGGAAAAGAGAAGCAAGTTAATGTCGTTTGAACGTTGTGATTTAGATTATCCTACTCTTAACCAAATTTGTATTTCATATATACAATTAACAATGTTTTAATGATTTTTCTTTGTCAAAACTCAGGCTAGGCCTGCACACAAACACAGGGAGAAAGTCTGAATGGAAATTATTATTTGATGTGTGTTCTAAAGCTCAATAGCTTGTCACAGTTGCTCATGTATTTACTGTTCTCTTTCCATTGAATTGAGGCATTTTAACTCGTAGAATGCAAAAATAATTCCTTGAGCCATTAGGATATCAGCCAGTGTTACATTTGCAAAGGAATGTAGGATGAAATGAAGTTTGATTAAGGCAAGATAAAGATAGCCAGGACCGGGCGAATTTCTCAAACAGGGCAAGCTCTGGGGCCCCAACAGTGGATGGCTTTGGGCAGCTAAGCTCAGCAAGAACACTCAGTTATTGATTTAGGAGAAGAGGCTGGAGGTGGGGAGAGTGATGCTAATTAGGAAAGGGTGTGGAAGTGAGACAAGGCCAAACAAAAATGAACTTCTCTTATATCAAAGTTTTGTTTAAATGAATAAAAGCCTATTTTGAAGGGTTTCCTTTTTATTATCTTGTTTTTATTTGATGGTTTAGTTTCCATTTCTTTTCAAATATGTCCCCAATTACTTAATAAGAGAAGAGTCTAATCTGTGTAGAGCCCCTCTTTGCCACGCATCACATGAGCTGTAGAGAAAATTACAGGAGTCCTAGTTCATTTGTTCACTTATTCACTCATTTATGTATATACTCATCTATGCACTAAAAAATACTGAGAGTGTGGTATGTGCTCGGTACTTCAGCACTTTGTACAGAATGGTAAAGAAGACACAGTTCCTGTCCCTCCTGGGGTTTGTAGTATATAAAAACAAATAGGCAGTTACAGTCCAATATGATGTATGCCATCATCAGAGGACAGGTGCTGTCTGAAATACAGAGGAAGGAAATTCAATCCAAATTAGGAACAGCAGCAAGGACTTCACAATAAGAGCAACATTTTAGAATTCAAAGGATAGGAGTTGGCCAGGCAAAGCTGGAAGGAGGGTCAGACAAGTGAAGGGAAAAAAGCAAAGTAATATTCCATTGCACAAAACAGCACCTGTGTCACTCAAGATGAGAAAGAACATTATACATTCACGTGTGAAAATAGTTACCTATGCTGGAAATCAGAGTTGGTTAAGGTAAAAGATGAGTCTGGGTCCCCTCATAAAGCACTTTTGTGTGTTCTGCAAAGAATTTATCCTAAGGACTATGGAGAATCAAAAGTTTTAAATAGGGAAATGACTTAACCACATTTCCTTTGTAGAGAATTAGTTCTAACTGAAAAGTGGAGATGGGTTTAGAGGGGGTGGGCAAAATAGGAGATAGTAAAATACCAACTTGCAAGTCAGTCTTGCAGTCATTCTCACCAGAGACCATGGTGTCCTAAATTAAATGAGTGGCACTGGGGATTAATTCAAAATATATTTAGTAGATAAAATAGGACTTGATGGTTTATCAGAAAAAAACAAAATTATGATGCTCAAATGTCTCATTTGGTCACTGGATAAATGGTTCTGTCATTCAATGAGGTAGAGAGCACCAGAGAAAAAGCCTTTTGTGGGAAGAAACACCCAAGATGCTTAGCAAAACTTTCAGATAAAAAACATATGAAACTCACAGTCAGATAGAAACCAGAGTTATAGTTCTGGGAGGTCATGAGTAAGTATACATATATGGCAACACATTCTGGGGGAAATAAATGAGATCATCCAGGTCAAAGTATGCAATGTCACTAAGTAATTATGTATTACTTGTTTGACAGCGTTCTCTGTGATTAGACTTTAAGCTCAGTGAAGGCAATAACATTATTTCTGTTCACTACAACCAAACTTAATACTTTTCCTAGACTAGACAACCAAACAATAGTTTTTGAAAGGAAAAATAATATCTGTGAAACCCCATGGTCAATTACAAAAGAATATACAAGTGTACATGATTCATATTGACTATAACTAGTCAAATCCAGACTTGTTTCAATAGCCTATCAGGAACTTCATTTTATGCCTCCTTTCTGAAATGCATGCATCAAAATTTGGTTTTGACTATTTTTTACACAAGAATATTACTATTATCTATACAGCATACTGAGTAGCAGGTACTGCAGAAAAATGTCCTCTTTGGTCAAGTAACTTAGAGTGCCTCAATTTTTCTTATCTATGAGATGAGGATAATAGTACTTATCTCATAGACCTATTGATAAAATTAAATGATATAATATACACAGCAACCTAGACCACAGATGTATTCTAATGAATATTATTAATAGTATTTAAAACTTTATTAAGGTGGTAGCTCTCCATGGTGTTTCCACAGGTGATGACAGCTTTTGTTCTGGACTATCTTCCCAAGGATGTTTGCATTTCAGGGATGTTGGCGATAGCAAAAAGCCTTTGGATGACAGAGGTAGTGCCTCCCTCAGGACAGACAGCAGATTTGTTTCTTCACCAAGATAATAAAGATAATGTCCCCTTTAGGGGCAAAGGGTGGGTGCATTTTCTAGAAGCCATCTTGTAAGAGTAGATTTCCTAATTTTGAGATTCCTCAGCTGAGACACAAACCCTCTATGGGTGCAGCATCTACCTGGGCCAATCTGCATTGCCCTGTGCAACTTGAGGAGCTATAGTAACAACGTGAACCTGAAGCTGATTTGCCCCTGGTGCCCTGATTAAGTAACATCTTTGCCTCTTTCCTAAAGGCCTTGTGTTTTTGTCAGCATTTATGAGACTGTGACAGGCTATTTGGTTAGCTTGAAAACGGGGTAAAATCTCAGACCCTCCACTTCTCTTGAGAGAGCTGTCTCTTTAGGGTAGATATGTGTATTGTAAAGCCTTGATGCAGATGTTTTCTAGACCCTATTTCCTAATCTTGACATTGCATGTTTTTCATAATTCTAATTTTAACAATATATAAACAGGAGCTAAGGAGATAAGATTGTTTATTTTTACTTTGAAGAATTCAATCATTTTGCTTTTTTTTTTTTTTTTTTGATTGGGAAAAAGTTTGAGAAACACACAACTACTTTGTTTTTAAAAATTTATTTTTTCACCTTCCACAGACGACAAATGTGTGTAGCACAAATCCTTACTATCTTAATAAATACGAAATATTACAAATATATGTTGAAATCACACGAATATTCATAGTATTGACAGCAACCACTGCATAGACAGCATAGACAAAGGCAGCCATTGGGTAGCAAAAACCATCTATGTGTTAAATATAGAGTAACAACTGTGTATTTATTAATATACCAGGTGGTCTCTCATCTAATTTCCCAATGTTGATTCAGGTATGGGTACATAATTTCTAAAAAGACCCCAAATTTAATTTGTGTATGTGTGTTTGTGTGTGTGTGTGTGTGTGTGTGTGTGTGTGTATGTATCATTGTGTACATAAAACATATAGTCACATCTCAGAATGCAGTTCTGAGGGATATGGGATATGCTCTGTAAGGAAATATCATGATCTAGGAGCTAAAGAAGATAAAAAATGTTCACCAGGATCAAATTTGAGCAGATGGGGTCAAGTAAAGGATAGTGTGTGTACATTTTAAAAAATTGGGGGGCAGCAAAATACAAAGACAAGAAGGTAAAAGTGAGTTGTAAGTAGAACCCAAATAGCAGACAAAATATACAGGACATAGATCTTACTTGAATAGTCCAAGACAGGAATAAGATAAAAGGAGAAGTAAAAGATGCAGTGTGCTTTACTGGAAGAAGCTGGAAACAGGAGAGGTCAAGAAGGAAGGCTTTGAGCAGGCAAGACTTCCTCCAATAAGGACCACTAACCTGTGAAAGGAGGAGTTCTCCATGATGACATGTGACCTTAATCCAGAAGACAAAGAGGTTGACTTGGGAGCTCAAGAACCTTATGTCTCCAAAGATCAGAAGACAGTAACTCATGCTAGGAAAAGAGGAAGAAAATGCTAAAGGTTTGGTAAACAAAAATATTTATGATGTAGGGAAAAAGTTCCCTGCATCCCTCGGTTCTGTTGGTACTGAGCAGAAGCATTTTAGTGTTCTTAAACCACATGCGTCAAGTGCTGTGGCAGAGGTGAGACCTGAGCTACATTAAACAAACATGAAAGTACACGTAATAGTATTTCTAAAGTGTGTATCCTTTGCAGATTTAGTTGTACTCCTGGGGCATCTGTCTCTGGGCTAAAGAACAAACAATGAGATGGCAAAAGATGTACTAAGAAGGCCAGAGAGAATGGAAGTTGGGAACTCACATTCTGATTTTCATTCAGTGTGTTTCCCTCTCTCTTTCCTAGGTGGTGGTGGTAGATAAGATAGGGCAATCGTAAAAAACTGCTTAGTTTTGTAGACATGGCCCAAATCTAAAACAACACCATATTTAAAATAATTAAAGTGTCAGACATTCTTTTACTTGTACACCACATCTTTGTTTATTGTTCTGTTAGATAAAGCCTCTTGTCATTATACTGCAGGCAAAGCTGTTAACTGGGAAACTCAAATCCACACCCTAGACCTAATTTTTTAAATACAGTTTCCTCTTTGATCTACTGTATCTCTGAATTTAATTATGAGGTCTAACTTGATGCCCTGCCATTGTATCCTTTGCTCTTCCTGCTCTTTCTGTAGTTTGTAAAAAAGAAGAGTTTCGGTTTCTTTTAAAGCAAGCTCATTTTTAGTTAGTTCATTGAAAGGTGTCACCTTCTACTTCGTGTTGCTCCTTGGGTACTTTTATTCTTTGTCTCGTGAACTGACACAATTACCATCTCTACATTCTGCAAATATAGCTTGCAGAGCGGGTTTCCTAGGAATATAATTTTCAAAAGTGCCAGACATAAGAATGGCTCTAAAGCCATTTGATGAGTTCTCTGTTACATCTCCTCATTTGCTTCCTTTCCCAAAGAGATTTTTGATTTCTGCCTGGAACATGCTTATCAGCTTAAAGGTATGCAGCATCATTATGTTATGAAGATTTTCTTCAGCAGCAAGAGCACTAACCTTGAATGAAGCAGTTGCTAATCATGTTGCACTAAGCAAATAAAAGTCAGAACCGACCTAATCTTGCTTGCCTAATATCAGTTTCTGCAGACTTCAAGCGTAATGTTCTAATCACTGGCGCAAAACAGCCAATTAATTTGCTTTCCCTACGTGTTTTTACTGGCCAAGATGCATAGGGGAGCAGTGCATTCGGTCATAATCATGCTCCACAAAGATGGGAAATGTTCCCTTTGAGCTTCCAATCATTAGGCCAGCCGAAGTGAAGACAAGCCCATTGACAAGTGAGAATGGCAATAATTTATTTTCTATTGATGGGTTGTGACAAATCATGTCGAAGCGGTGGCTGCATACTGTGGGGCTCAGCTAAGGAAGACTGTGATGGGCAAAGATGAAACCCTTCACAGCTCATTTAGTCCAAATGTAGCCACCTGGGTGGTGAATCGGTTCAACATACCAGCCCAGGCATTCCAGCACAAAATTAGATCACTAACAGGCAGGCCATATAGGGGTTCCTACAAGGCATTAATCAACAGGGTTGAGCTGTCAAAATGCAGAGTCGGAAATTAAGAAACACCAAAAGGATGAAAATGTGGCAATGCTGTCAAAAAATCAAGAATGTGATTCCTACTGCAGGATTCCAGCCACCATTAAAAAAGCTTAGAAGAAAAATGAATTATAAAGGGGTAAGGAGAGGCATCACCTTCTCCTGTGGAAAATTTTCCTATGATTTTTACACATGTTAATTAGTAAAAGCAGCATGAAGATTTATGTAAGCATGAGCACACCCCTTTTCAACTTAACACTGACAGGTCAGATTACATAGAAGTCCTTCTTACTGCTTCACAGCGTAGTTCATCCCTTATTTAAATTTCTCTTCTACCCAAACCTACTGATGTGCAGAGCATTTGATGTTTCACGCTGCTTCTGAATACAGACACTTCAAACTCTGCAGAATTCTTGGGCTTGCACAGCTTATTTTCTGAACACTCTTTTTGGTAGAAGAGAAATTTCTTACATCTGGAGGTGTAGGCTGTTTGTGTGTGTGTGTGTGTGTGTGTGTGTGTGTGTGTGTGAGAGAGAGAGAGAAAGAGAGAGAGAGAGAGAGAGATTACATTTTATCAATATTCTTTTAAGGGCTCATTATCTGCTTTCATAATAGAAAAAAAATATTTAGTGCCATAAACAAATCGAAACAACCAGAGTTTCTGTAACCAAATTTTCCCTGTTCAAAAAACATGCAAAGTTTCTATTACCTAAAAATATATTCTAAATTCAGAAGAACTGCTTTCCAGGTCCCACACAGGTATTTCGCAAAGTGTGGTTCTAAGGACCACAGATCAGAGTGATCTAGAGTGCTCACTGAAAATGCACATGCACAGACCAGTATCTGGGATGGGCCTTGGAACTAGAATTTTAACTGGATCCCCAGAGGGATTCTGAATGCACAGGGAACATGGAAAACCACTTTTTCTTATGTGAATAAACCCCAATCCATTTTCAGGTGTAAACATTAGCTTCTTTCCAACCTTAACACGTCTTCCCATGGACAAGCTATGCTCCATTTGTTCAAAACCTCTCTACTCCTTTCACATTTGCAAGACTTTGATCATGCTGTGCCCTTCCTAGGTCTCTGCCCCATCTTTCCTATCCTCTGAGGTTCAACTCAAATGCTCCCTCCTACACAAAGCCTTCTCCATTAACTCCCAGCTAAAAGTGAATCTTCCGGCTTCTCTGCTAACCCAGCCTTTCGTTTTTACCTTTCATAGCATCACCACTTTCTGTCTGCTATTGCAGTGACCTGTACGCATGCTTTATCTCCTAGTTACTGGCTTGTTCACTCCTTAGGGCCTGACTTCTATGTCTGTTTATACCTCATACCACCTAACTCAGTGCCTTGTGCTATATGTATAGTAAATGTCTGTCGAACTGAACTGTTGAATAATAGATGTTAGTTAATTCAAACCCAAGCTTTATACTTTGAAGTCATTCACAAAGATAAGGGTTCTCTCTTACTGTGTGCTTGGAATGCTCATTAGAATCTTGGAATGGGTTTCCCTGTAAGCAAAATTACATGAGGCCTGTTATTTTGTTTATTTGTTTGTTTTACTTAACTGCAGTTTGTCTGTAAAATGTTACTCTGATTTAGAGTTTCTAAGCTTGCTTTAATGATATTTTCCCTGAAAGAATATTTGTTAATATTTTAAGTCTTGAGCTGAAACAGATATTTAAAATGTATTAATTATGCTGGAAAATAAAGTACATTACAGTATTACAAACCAGTAGAGTTACTAAAAACCATTTGTTTTGTAAATATTTTAGATATTCTTAGTTTTTAAAAAAAAATACCATGAACTATATGGACTTACATATTTGATAGCTTTGTATGATGATTAACTGTCAATGGCTATAATTGTTTATGTCTGATTTGATTTAATACTAATATCATAGACCATAATAAAGCATAAAACATGGAAGCCACAGTTTGGATTTAAGGAATAAGTTCAGCCTGATTGTAAAGCAAAGAAGTGTTTTACTTGGAGCCTCCCTATATTGTGGAAGTACATGAAAGATGAGACACAAAAGTGGATGAATGCTATCAGTTTTGTCAGTCGTGAAAACAGTATGTCTCCTTAGCCTGTTATAATTGTTTATTATCGAGGTACAGTTGACATATAACATGTTAGTTTAAGGTGCACATGATTCAGTACTAGTATACATTGCCAAATGATCGCCACACAGTAAGTCTAGTTAACATCTGTCATCATAGTTACAAAATTTTTTTTCACGATGAGGAATTTTAAGATCTACTCTTTTAGTAACTTTCAAATATGCAATATGTTATTATTTACTTACCATGTTGTATGATTGTGGTTATTGTTTTAAAACCCCCTTTTATCTATGATGTTCCTGTTTGTTTGGGCACCACAGAAATACAGGGAAAGAATGTTTGCAGGATACTTGAGAATATAATACTTGAAAAAATAAAATAACTCAAGCCAAACTTGTTCTAGTTAGAAGAATAGCCTTTTATCTGCCTCTGTCTTCAGTTACAACACTCTAGATGAGGAGCAGGAGCTGAGGAGATGCCTCTTAGTTTCCTTCACTGCCAAAGATAATTAGGGCAGACTACAGCCAGGGCAGAGTGGCTTGGAAAAGTCCTGAAGGTCTGGGAAAGTATGCTTTTAAAAAGAAGGTGATACGTAAGCTTACCCCTTTCTGACAACTTCGGTCGTTTTAGGACTGAGGTAAAAAATGTTTTCAGGGACCACACATTTCACAAAGTTTGTGTTGCAGCTTAATAGTCATCTCAGTAGGTTTAACTCAGTTGATAATTATAATAGAACAGAAAATTATATTGCATTTTTATTTATATTAGAGTTCTTGGCCACAGGCACCTAGGGAGCCCCTAGATATAACTAAAACCTAATTAGGAGAAAAGAACATTGCTGACTCAATATCTGAATTGGAGAGTAAAAGAAACACGATAATCCCTGATACAAAAACATATAACCATGTCAAAATAAAGAACTAAGAAGGACACTACCTTTAAAATACGCTCTCCACTTCTCTAACCAAAAAAGAACAGCAACGTGGTCTTTAATAAAATAGAGTCAATTTGATCCTTTGCTTAGTCCTCCATTCCAGAGGTGTATTAATGCCCTAAAACTATTTTCACAAACATCACATGTCACTTGGAGACAGAAGTGGAGTGAAAGGTTAGCCCACAAATGTTTGATGAACAGTGATTAGACTTTCAGAGGAGCCTGAAGGAGTGTGATAGATAAGCACTGAGAAAAGAAGAGAGATGAGAATCAGCCAGCCCATGGTAGGAGTTTTTGGGAAACCTTTGATGTGTGAGAAACACTGAAGCATTGGATGACAGGTTGTTAACACTGACCTCAAGATATTCATGATGCAAGTATTAGAAGAACTCTTGATGATAATCAGATTATATATTAATTTCAGAGAGGCTTGAAGAAGCCAGAGCACAAATAAACAACAAAAAGAAATAGCCTGTCCTTAAGAAAGTTTACCTTATCAGCATGAAAAACCCAACTATGACCTACACATAAAACTCGGGGAAAAAGGGAAAAGGAAAGACAAATGAAGAGTATACATTGGACAAAGGATGGCACAGAGAAACACAGGAAGTGTTCAAAAAAATAATTCTCCAGAGTCTCAAAGAAATTACAGACAACATGACCTCTTGAAAACAATCAAAGGACAATTCAAAAAAGTGGTACAATGACATAAAATGAAAACTGAGCTGGAAAACCCGGGAAAAATGGAAAAAGTAGAAATCATTATAGACTTGGAAGCCCCCTTAAAGGCAATAAAAATTAGAATATATAGTTGACCCTTCAATAACATGGATTTGAACTGTGCAAACCACTTTTTTTTATAATACTATAAATGTATTTTCTTTTCCTTAGAATTTTCTTAACATTTTCTCTAGCTTCCTTTATTGTAATAATACAGTATATGTTACATATAATACACAAAATACACATTAATTGACTGTTCATATAATTGGTAAGGCTTCCATGAAGTTTTCGGGGAGTCAAAAGTTACATATGAATTTTCAGCTGTTTGCGGGGGATTTGTGCCTCTAACCTCTGTGTTGTTCAACTGTATACTCCTGAAAATAAAGTCATGGGGATCAGAATTGAGAAGTTAAATTGTGGAAGATAAATCTCACAAACCAAATAAGGATAAAACTATAAAATTTATTATAAAGGAAATGATAGATATAGCAGACAAAGGAGGTTCAACAACCAAAAAATTTCTGAATAGCAGAACAAATGGAATGAAAAATGATGTAATATATAAGAAAACATTCCTAAAGAAAGATCTGATCTGTATATTGCCAAAGGCCCTTTATATGTGAGAAAACTTAATACAAAATAATCAACACCAAAACATATGCTAATGTAATTTCTGGTATTTAAGGATAAAATTACTTGGGCATCTTAGAGATGCCTGAGAAATTAAGTCTGATAAAGGAGAAAACCAGGTGTGTCTTAAACTTCTTCAAAGCAACACTTAATGACAGAGAACAGTGGGGCTGTGCCTGTTAGTTTCCAGGGGCAAAAAAAATTTGATCTAAGAATTTCATTCATAGGCAAGTTATCTTTCATATATAAAGACAACATTCTAAAGCAGGTAAGAATTTAGGGACTGGAGCACCCATGATAATTATTATTAGCAAAAGATGAATCCAAATAAAACACTTGATAAAAATTGCTAAGATTAAACAATTATGGAAATCTAGATATGTAGTTGAATGTTATAAATCCTGAAAGTGTAAAAACATACATAAGTGTGCCCATACACATACATAAACTACTGAAGAGTGGAGAAAAAGGGAAGTGGTAGGCAGGACCACTGATGTGTCAGCATATCCTTTTCCTTCTGCTTTCAAGAGATGCTTTTTAAGCACGGACTTCAGCCACTTCTAGTTCTTTCATAGTATTTTTTTTTCTTAAATAAATTTAAAGGATTTTTTAAGGAATTCTAACAATTCAGTGAGGAAACAGTTCTCAGAAGTCCATTTTTTACTTCACTTTTTTGTTTGTTATTTGTTATTAAAGCCATCATTTATAGAATTATCCTATTTAAAAATTTTTCTATGTTTTTGTATGAACATAGATGCTTAGAAAGACATTCACCAAATATTGAAGTTATTTCTGGGTAGTGAGATTTTAGTCACTATTAACTGCTCTCTATAGATGAGAGCATATAAATAGTTTTATTAATGAACAGTTTTAAATATCCAGAAAAGTGAATATTAATTAAATACCCAGAAAACTGGAGCATCTTTCTGATGTTGTCTTTTGGATCTTCTTCCTTTTCATTTGTTCCTGGGTGGGGGAAGGTAAAACCCATTTGATCAGTGTATGTAGGAAGCTCACAGCGGCACCATGTTAATCTTTGGAAGAATTACAAAGAAAGCTAAAGTTATTTTTTGCAAAAAGAGCTTACAGTTTACTTAATGGTCTTTAGTTTTTTGCATTTGTTTGAATGCAAGGGCCATGCTAACATTCTGTGTAACAGAAAGAGGATTTGCAAAGATCTGTGATATTTTTAGGTAGCTCTCTTACTCCCTGTTCACACCTAATCCAGGGCTCTCTTATCCAAGTAAATCGGCAATTTTTTATTTAGGAATTATTCAAGATATAAGGCAGCATCTTTGGGAGATACTTTTTGTGGGCTTGAGAGAGCAAAATGTAGATCTGAACTCTTTATTCTACCTAAAGAATATATTTTTGTGTATGTCTCAAGTCACTGTTTTGGTTTAAGGGAAATTCTTGACTGAGCTGGCAATTTTCAAAGAAGTACAAATTTATCAGATTTTCATAACCCACATTGCACCAGGAACAAAAGTGAATGATCTCACATATTGTGTCCTAGATTTTATAAAATAATTTGTTGCTGCTCTAAAGATCCTTTTAGGATGAATTAGTTATTTATAGATTCAGATAGTTATCCAAATATTTTGTCATCAGCTAGTTTGAATTTTTTTTCTAAGTACACTGTCATGTTTGTGGGATTCTGACTGCAAAGCTGTAATGATGTTAACTACTTTTTATTGTCATGTTCATGAAAGAAGTTAAAAATTTGAAGATTAAGATAACATTTCATGATTGTCAAAGCTCCCAGCTTGACATACTACTTTCTAAAGTTTATTTAAAAAGGATGATGGGACTCTTTGGCAGTTATCTGGGTTTACTGGCATAAAATATATGGGAAGGAGATGAGGAGTTGTGTTTAATATGATAGGTCACTTACAACATTTGTGCAAATTGGCTACTCAAATATTTGCTAAATGGGCAGGCTTCCATGTGATTTTGAGTACTTGCTTTGTGATCTAGTTTACTTCCTATTTTTACAGTAAATTTAAACATCTGATCACCCTCTAGATGTCTTTACCTAGTACATGTCTTCAGTTTAATTGCAAAATTTGAAACACTTTCTTAAAATCATGAATTTTTTAGAATTAATCATATTACATGATTAACCACAAAGATCTTTCATAGTGAGGGCTATTAACATTTTTAAGTGGATACTAACAAATTGCTCAACTGTAGTTGCTTTTGTAACTTTTGGTTCTGTATATTATTTTGTCCTCCAAGGTAAAATGACAGAGTGAGCATATTGCATAAAAACCAAGATCATCATTCTTTCACTGCCTATCACCCTGTTTATGCTTAACCAAGCATTTATTTATTAGTTCTTAATGGTAAGGGCTACAAGGTTACTACACCTGAGAGAAAAATCTGTAAGACAGGCTTCCTAATTAATCACTGGGAGGGTTCACGAAGGTCTAGCTATTTCTGTAAAGTGAAGCATTTATGCTCTCTATTGCAAGTGTTGATCACGAAAATGGCAGGTAATGCTTTATTTCTCTAAGTTTCTGTTCTTCGATTAGAAATAATGAACCCTTTATGTCTGTGTGTACATGTGGACGCCATCATTAAAACTAGGGCCTTTGTTCAGGTGAGGACAGACAGGGATAGTTTTAAGAAAACAGAACTGTGGTACCAATATCTTAGGAATGATACTCAAATGCCACCCATGATGCTCTGAATTGAAGACCACTGTCTCAGAACAACAGGCTCTGAGACAGAACATTCAAAAGCAACAGTTCTGGCTGGCTCGGTTTGTAGAGCATGCAACGCTTGATCTTGAGGTTGGGAATTTGAGCCCCACATTGAGTTAATTTATTTATTTTTTGTAAAGAGTCACCATTTTGGAGTGCCTCGATGGCTCAGTTGGTAAGAGCATGTGACTTGGCATAGAACTTACATTAAAAAAAAAAAAAAGCAAGTTTCTGTTAGGTGAGACTTACGATATGATAACCAGGATCATTTGCGTCTAGTCAGCTGGAGCAATGTTCCATATGAGTTAAACTGAGTTCACAAACAAAAACTGCAGTGAAAATTGCAGCAAAGCTCCATGTGAAATGGTGACTTAACTGACAGCATTGAGGCTCTTTCCCAGATTGACTGAGTCACTGGGTTCTATTGCACCAACTCTCAGATAAAAAGGCACCAACTCTTGCCATATTTACACGTCTATTTGGGAAACCACACCCTTCTCCCCAGTCCTTGGTATCTGCTTTGGTGTGTTCCCTGGTGCAGGAGCTTCTCTCTAACCAGAAACAAAAAGCATTGGCATTGCAGGTGTTAATAGCCTGTTCCTCCTTCTCTAGCCAGGACCCTGACATTGGCAGAAATCACTACTTAAGCCACATCGTTGGCATAATCTACCTTAAAAGCACAGTAATATTCATTTTTTAAGCCCAGCACATGCAAACAATACAGAGATGTGTCCTCCCCTTCCTGTGTTCATGTACCGCAAATGTAGCACAGCAGGACAAGACATCTAATCTACATACACTCCCCTTGTGATGTTTCTCTTCTTCCTCACCTACATCTCTCCCCATTTTGACAATCCTTACATTCATATTTTAGTTGCAAGAGATGCAACTGACAGTAGCCTTTCAGTGTTGAGTAGCTATGTAAATGCTCGCTTCCTCCTGGCCATGCTGAGAACAGGGCTATGGGCACTGAGTCCCTAGTGCATTTTATTAAAAGAAAGGCACCTTACCCAATGACTGCTGCCTCCTGTCCTTGTATTGACCAAGGATTCTCTGGGTCACCCTCATAGCCTCAAACACTTGCTGTCTTCATTTTTTAGGTTTTACAGATCATGCTTTGGTAAAATACATTTTATGCAGATGCTACTATAGTTTAATAAAAGGAATGATCTTTAAAAATTCAAAGAAGTTGACAACTTAAGGTCATGGGAAGTAGTCGATCCAAGGAGTGAGGGAAATGTGCTCTATTAGTGGGGAACATAGCAGGGGAAGACAGATCAAGAAGAGGAGTTTCTATAGAAGGAAGCAGAAAGACAAGGAATAGAAATAGGAGATAATAGTTATACCGTTCTAGGAAGTTTTTTTCTTTGTGGATTGGTTTAATATGGTAAATGTAGAATGAGATGTGTAACTTCATCCAGGTCAGAGGTCAGTGGTCATGAGTTCAAGCTCTGGTTCTGTTTTATTTGGACTGTTCCATACTGGCAGAGTAGATTCCAGCAGCCTGAAGCCAGCCCTCTTCTACAGATGCAGGTGCTGGCCATTGGTGATCAGGCTGCAGGGCACAGATTTCCAACAGCGTCTCGCACTATTTTAAGTTATCCATCAGTAAAACCACTAGGTAGAATGCAGCCACATCCTGTTAAGGAAGAAAAAGCTTCAAAAAGAGAGCTATAAATCAATGACTGGCAATTAAATTTGTCTGAGGTTCTATAAATAATCAGACTTTTAAACATTAATTTTATACAAATTTGTACTGTACATGACTGTAGCATAAATGTGCTTTAATGGTTCTCAAATATTTCAAATTGAATAACATTTAAAACATTATATATTTTATTCTACATTAATATGAAATCAACTTAAAATGTATATTAGAACTTACTGGATTTTTAAGTGGAAATCATTGATGCTACATGTATGTATTTATTTATGCCTTGTGTTGTCTAGAAAAAGACTGAAGATAATACTTGCACATATGCTCCAGATTATAACCCACATTCTTTCATAGGGACAAGAAATCAAACTCAGGGATTTAGAAAATTAGTTTAAAGAAATTGGACTCAGTCAACACAAAGAGGAAAGATCTGAGTTGTCCTCAGACAGAAATGAGTATGAAGTTTACCTGTGCTGTTTTGCCCCATGAGTTTGAGTAAATCACTTTCTCTCTCTTAATCTCAGCATTTTTATCTCTAATTTTGAGAATGAGACCCCATAGAGCTATAATGAAGATCTGGTAGAATGATGTTCAGACAGTCCCCCAGTTCTTTTTGTTTTTCTTTTCAAAGTTTTATTTAAATTCTAGTTCACATATAGTGCAATATTGGTTTCAGAAGCAGAATTCAGTGACTCATCACTTACGACAGCCAGTGCCCATCATAACAAGTGCCCACCTGAATACCCATTACTCATTTAGTCTATTCCCCCACTCCCTCCCTCCATCAACCCTCAGTTCGCTATCTTTAAGAGTATCTTATGGTTTGTTTCCCTCTTTTTTCTTTATTTCTCCCCCACCCCATATGTTCATCTGTTTTGTTTCTTAAATTCCACAAATGAGTGAAATCATATGGTATTTGTCTTTCTCCGAACGACATATTTCACTTAGCATAATACACTCTGGCTCCATCTGCATTGTTGCAAATGTCAAGATTTCATTCTTTTTGATGGCTGGGTAGTATTCCATTATATGTATATATAACCACATCTTTACCCATTCATCAGTTGGTGGACACATTTGGGCTCTTTCCACAATTTGGCTATTGTTGATAATGCTGCTATAAACATCACGATGCATGTATCCCTTTGAATCTGTATTTTTGTATCCCTTGGGTAAATACCTAGTAGTGTAATTGCTGGGTCGTAGGGCAGTTCTATTTTTAACTTTTTTCTTTATTTAAAGTTTATTTATATTGAGAGAGAGAACAGCGGAGGGACAGAGAAAGAGGGAATGAGAGAATCCCAAGCAGGCTCTGCTACTGTCAGCACAGAGCCAAACACAGGACTTGATCTCATGAACCATGAGATTATGCGAGACAAAATCAAGAGTCAGATGCTGAACTAAGCCACCCAGGTGCTCCTCTGTTTTTAACTTTTTGAGGAGCCTCCATACTGTTTTCCAGAGTGACTGCCCCAGTTTGCATTCCTACCAACAGCGCAAAAGCGTTCCCCTTTCTCCACATCCTCACCAACACCTGCTGTTTCTTGTGGTGTTAAATTTAGCCATTCTGACAGGTGTGAGGTAGTATATCTCATCGTGGTTTTGATTTGCATTTCTGTGATGATGAGTGATGGTTAGCATCTTTTCATGTGTCTGTTAGCCATCTGATGTCTTCTTTGGAGAAATGTCTATTCAGGTATTCTGCCCATTTCTTCACTGGATTATATGTTTTCTGGGTGTTGAGTTTGAGAAGTTCTTTATGTATCTTGGATACCAACCCTTTATCAGATAAGTCATTTGCAAATATCTTCCTCCATTCCGTAGGCTGCCTTTTAGTTTTGTTGTTTCTTTCACTGTACAGAAGCTTTTTCTTGATGAAGTCCCAATAGCTCATTTTTGCTTTTGTTTCTCTTGCCTCTGGTGACAATGTGTACTAAGAAGTTGTTCTGGCCAAGGTCACAGAGATCGCTGCCTGTGTTCTCCTCCAGGATTTTGATGGCTTCCTGTCTCACGGTTAGGTCTTTCATCCATTTTTAATTCTTTTTAGTGTATGGCATAAGAAAGTGGTCCAGTTTCATTCTTATGCATGTCGCTGTTTTTCTCAACACCATTTGTTGAAGAGACTTTTTCCATTGGATATTCTTTCCTGCACTGTCAAAGATTAATTGACCATATAGTTGTGTGTCCATTTCTGGGTTTCTGTTTTATGGGTCTATGTGTCTGTTTTTGTGCCAGTACCATACTGTTATGACTACAGCTTAGTCATATAGCCTGAAGTCTGGAATCATGATGCCCCCAGCTTTGCTTTGCTTTTTCAGGGTTCTTTGGCTATTAAGGGTCTTTTGTAGTTCTATACAAATTTAAGGATTGTTTGTTCTATCTCTGTGAAAAATGCTGGTGGTATTTTAATAGGGATTGCATTAAATGAGTAGATGGCTTTGGGTAGTATAGACATTTAAATGATGTTTGTTCTTCCAATCCATAAGCATGGAATATTTTTCCATTTCTTTGTGTCCTCTTCAGTTTCCTTCACAAGTGTTCTACAGTTTTCAGAGTACACATCTTTTACCTCTTTGGGGAGGTTTACTCCTAGGTCTTATTGTTTTGATGCAATTGTGAATGGAATCAATTCCTTGATTTTTCTGCTGCTTCATATTTGGGGCATACAAATGCAACAAATTTCTGTACATTGATTTTATATCCTTTGACTTTGCTGAATTCATGTATTAGTTCTAACAATTCTTTGGTGGAGTCTTTTAGGTTTTCTATATAGAGTATCATGTCATCTGCAAATAGTGGAAGTTTTACTTTTTTCTTGACAATTTGGATGCCTTTTATTGCCTTTTGTTGTCTGATTTCTGAAGCTAGGACCTCCAGTACTATGTTAAATAGTAATGGTGAGAGTGGACATCCTTGTCTTGTTCCTGCCCAGAAAAACTCTCAGTTTTTCTCCATTGAGGATGATATTAGCCATGAGGTTTTCGTACATGGCTTTTATGAGGTTGAGGTATGTTCCCTCTATTCCTATTTTATAGAGGGTTTTATCAAGAATGGATGCTGTATTTTGTAAAATGCTAGAAATTTTTTTTTTTTTTTTTTTGCTAGAAGATCATATGGTTCTTATCCTTTTATTAATGTGGTGAATCATGTAGATTGATTTGTGGATACTGAACCACACCTGCAGCCCAAGAATAAATCCCACTTGATGGTGCTGAATAATTCTTTTAATGCAGAGAGTACCACAGTCCTGATGTATAGTATATATGCTCAGCTAAGATTAGTTTAGGACCCAGATGGATACATGGAAAAAAAACGCAAGACAGAATTAATTAGATGTTGCATTTTGCAATACGGACATTAAATGTGAAGGAGTTTAGAGTCACTGAAAGCTGAAGTAATCAGAAAAGATTTTGTAGAAAGTTAACAAGCGTCTATAAATATGGAGAGGATTAAAGAGTGTCTTACTTAGTCTGTTTGGGGGTGGTATAACCAAATACCAAAAACTGGGTGGCTAATAAAAAACAAACATTGATTTCTCAATGTTTTTAGGGCTGAGAAGTATAAGATCATGGCATCTGCAATTTGGTGTCTGCTGAGAACCCACTTTCTGGTTCACAGACAGCTGTCTTCTTACTGTGTCCTTACATAGTGGAAAGGACAAGGGAGTTCTCTGGGGCCTCTTTTATAAGGGCACTAATCCCATTCATGAGGGCTCCATCTTTATGATCTGTTCACCTCCCAAAGGTCCCACCTCCAAATACCATCACATCAGGGATGAGGTTTCTATGTATGAATTCTGGGAGAAGACAAACATGCAGTCTATAGCAGGGAGTAAGAAGATGGAACCTTGCTAGGGGAAAGAACCTGAGCAGAAACAGAGGCATGAATGAGTAACAGCAAGTTAGGAGGTGAGGCCAATCAGTTCCACTGCTGTGGCCTGACAGTGACAGGAGCAGATGGCAAGGGAGATGTTTGGAGACAGACAATTGGCTTCATTTTGGGTTTCCAAGACTTGAGGTAACAAGATGTCCGAGTGAGAATACGTCTTGCATAGCTAGAGATGGGAGGGTTGGCGTTTTGAAAGGGCGTTTGAAAGGGCGTTTTGAAAGATTTGGAGGTCATCAGCCTCACAGTGATAGTTAAATCCAATGAGCTGTCAGTGAGAGAGGAGAGAGCACAGACCGAACACTGAGTGTGTGGAGGATACTATCTAGTTACAGAGTAGAAAGCAGAAGAAGCCCAATCAAAAATCAGTCCACAAGAGGGGTGGTCAGAATATTAGGAGAAAAGCTAGGATAGTGGTGTGGAGGCCAATGAAAGAATGGCCTTTAAGCAAGAGGGGGTAGCCAGAAGCCTGAGGAGGGCAAAGAAAGGAGGTGGTCTATGAGTAGCTGCTCCTCCCTTAGAAGAATGAAACCGGAGGCATCTGGATGGTTCAGTTGGTTAAGAATCTGACTTGAGCTCAGGTAATGATCTCATGGTTTGAGTTCGAGCCCCGCATCTGGGTTTCTGCTGTCAGTGTGGAGTCTGCTTTGGACCCTCTGTGCCCCGCCTCTCTCTGCTCCTTCCTAACCTGCAAGCATGTGCACACATAGTCTCTCTTTCTCTCTCTCAAAAATAAGTAAACTTTAAAAAAAAAAAAAAGAAGAAGAAGAAGAATGAAACCAGTATACCCAAAGTGAGCCCTGGAAGGAGAACCATTGTTGGAGGAAGAATGTTGACCATCTGTTCTGCTTCTGTTGGTTCTGCCTTTTCCTTGGGCTCACTTGTACAGATGATTTTCTTTCTGCTCCTCATCTCCTGCCTCCACATCCTGATGCCTAGACTCACATAACACCTCTTTTTGTGTTTTGTCCAGAACAACTAATTTTATTCACCCTTAGAACAACTGGGACAGGCTAAATCTTTAAGAAAAGACTTTACAAAGTACTAGGAAACAACAGAAGAAAATAAACAGAACTAGACCGTCTTGGTTCAAACCCAGCCTCTCCCATTTAGTAGTTTCATAACCTTTGCAAATTAATCAATCTCTCTGTGCCTTAGTTTCCTACTCTGAAAAACGGGAATAATACATAGTAAATATTTCAGTAGTACATATTTCATAGGGTTGTGAGAACTAAGTAGATTTAATGTCTATAAAATTCTTAGATGAGTACCTGACATACTTAAAGTGCAATTAAGTATTTGCTATTCAATTAAATAAATACAGAATAGAAAGAATTGAAAGAGCAGTATGCATGTTTAAAAGCATAAATACTAAAGCCAGACTGATTGGGTTCATATCCCTGCTCTGTTATTTACAAGTATGTAAGTGTGGACAAATTACTTAACCTCTCAGGGCCTCAGTTTCTTTAGTTATAAAATGTGAATATAATATTAATTACTTCATCATGGTGAGGACTGAATGAGTCAATATATATAAAGTGCTTAGTAAGTACTGAATAGTTAACAGCGATTACTATTAGCTCTGTGGCTTACCAATGCAGCATTCTGACCACTAGGCATCATGAGTACGGTCCCCTTTTACACCCGATATAGGCAGACAGGCTTCCTTTGGGTCTTGGCAGTCTACTCTGGTAGATGCAGCTTCTTTCATGTCTTTATCTCTCTACCAGGAGCAGGATAAATCGACCACCTATTCTTTCACCAACCTAAGCCTGTTCATATTTCCTCTTTGTAATGACTGTGTGCTGACCTTACCCTTCAGAAGAATCTTTCAAATCAACTAGGATGGGGTGCTCTCTCTTAGAATAGAAAACATTTTTAATATAACCACCTGCAGTTGGCATTCATTTAATAAAATGCAAGCACGATTAAAATGAAGACAACATAGTCATAAGCAGAGAAGGAGAAAGGAACTTTGTTACAGGAATTTAAGGGTCATGGCTCTAAAAGATCCCTTCTCTAAAAGCAGAAACATGCAGGAAAACCAATTCCACATCTATAAAGTCTGGAAATGTTTTTATGGCAGAGGCAGGGGTTTTTCAGGTCAGGGACAGTGTACCTGACGGGAAGGAAATCTCGCTGCAGAAGGAACCTGAACTCAGCTGTATCTGCCTAGAACCACCATTTCTTGCTCTGATGTCTGGGGAGTAGATGGAAGGTAGCTCCAGCCTAATTTAACCATTCTGCCACTTGCACAGACAAGGGTAGTTCAGAAAAAGTTCTTGTCAACTGGATAAAGAACTGCCTTTATATCTCAACCATTTGGATGTTTCAGCTTGCAGATGCTGTGCAATCAGCAAGTGTCCATATGAAGATAACTTTAAATAGTCGTTTTCTCAAAATAACAATCTATAAAACATAAATAGTAAATTTCTTTTTACCATAAAAGAAAATTAGATTATCAGAAATAGAGGCTATAAGTCATATGTTGTACGTCTGAACTTTTTATGTACCATAATAACTAATCACTTGGCTATGAGGGCACTGGGGAAATTACAATAAATTATATTTTGTGGGGTAAGCACCACATGAATGAAGGCAAGAATATTATAGAAGTGACCTTCACCTTGTGTGATGTCATAGAAAAAAATGATGCTGCCCTAATAACTTCATAGGGTTAATTAGTTTCAGAGAACACACAAGAGGCGGCGATGTCACAGAGCTTTTTTATTTTCTTTCCCGTGGGAAGTTGGGCTAATAAAAATGAAAAACATTTCAAGTAGCTAAGTAAGAAAGAAGAGTTGCATGGTTAGAAGGAAATGTTTTAGTGCTGTCCCCTTTAAAGGCCTAGTTCTCTTTCTCCTTAAGCTGCAAATCTTACTGTTTTCTCATGCATCTTTAACCACCAACTTGGGAATCTCTGAAATGACCATTGTTTCCAAAACTTGCTCTGAGGATGGATTTTTTTTTCTTAATTTGCTAATGAATACAAATCCATTTAATCAGATAAGGACCTCTGCAGATAGGGAGACATTTATCTGTATAAAATATGTGGCTCTGTTTGGTCTTGCCACTTGGATCCCCCTTGGGGGTGGAGGTAAAGTTTCCCCAGTCGTGCTGATTTCAGACGAGTAAGTTTGCTGGTGTCAAAGATGGGCTGCCGCATTGGCTGGCATCTGGGGTACAGAAGGCTAATTCTTCTGAATAGAGCCATTGATGATCACATTTTGGAGAAACTTAATCATACAGTAATTAGGCTTTAATTCTTACAAAAACTTACAATTAATTGGATCTTTTATATAACTTTTCTTGTTTGATTTAAAGTACCATGTAGGTTATAGGAACTTAAATATGGATTTAATTAGAATTGTTTTATGATTTTAATGAGTCTTAAAAGTCTTTTGATGAGCAGCTTGTATAATTATGGTATTTAAAATGATTGGGTAAATGCATACTTTTATAATTTACCTTTCAGGAAACTGTATATTTTGGAGGCTATTTTTTTGCATGATGAATTGTTTCATTTTATGTACAGTTTTTTGTGGGGATGGGTGCTTAGTCCTGCCCCTAATCACCGAAATGTTTTCTCCCTAGAATGAAATTAAACTTTATAGAATCAAAAGCATCAGGCGGTAGCCCAATACTAGTTAAATTCAATCACAGAAATATTTTTGTTTTTATTATAAAGAAGACGGAACCACTAGTAAAACTTTTAGCTGGGCATTCAGTTTTCCTACATAATCAGGTACAAACAAGTTACCTGAAGACAAGCTCTTTTTCTAAATAAAAAAAAAAAGGTAATTTTAGACAAATGACTTGAAATAAAAACAAAATGACATGCAGTATTGAGTTGTCAACTATTTAATGTACTGTCAAAACAAATGGAAACGAGTACTTTCAATAAGCCTGCAAAAATTTTAAATTAGACAAGGAAAACATTACTTTCTCCTCTTTGAGTAGGTCCTGTCCCAACTGATACTAAGTCAGATAGGTAGCATTTGATCTTTTTGTGATTTAAAAAAAAAAAGTGTATTAAATAAGTAATATTAGGACACATGTTTGCATTTTCCATTATTAATGTAATTTTTGTGTTATGTCCTTATGTTCTATCCTTCACTTTCCAGTTCAGGGGAAATTACTTACATGTTCTTGAAAATCAATCAGTGCAGTTCACAATATCATAAGAGTAGAGGAGAAAAACCATGGAGTCATTGCAACAGATGTAAAAAAACCTTGGATGAAATCATTTCATGATAAAAACTCTCAGAAACTTGTAATAAAAGCAAAGTTATTCAACTTGATTAAGGGCCCCTATGAAAAACCTACAGCTAACAAAATACTTAAGGTCAAGAACAAGGCAAGGATGTCTTTTAGTTAATGTTTACGGAAGGTCCTATCCAGTGCAATTAGACAAAGGAAATAAATGGCATGCAAATAGGAAAGGGAGAAATAAAGCTATCCTTATTTGCAGATGACACGATGGTATAGGTATAAAACTTTAAGGAATTTACAAAATAGCTATTAAATTTAACGAATAAGTTTAGGAAGATTGCAGGATACAAGGTCAAGATAAAAACCAGTATTTCTATATACTAGTAACAAACAATTGACCATGAAAATTTTTAGATTTTATTTATTTTTTATTTTTTAGAGAGAGTGAGCATTAACAGGGGAGAGGGGCAGAGAGAGAGAAAAAGAGAACCTTAAGCAGGCTCCAAGCTCAGCATGGAGCATGATCCCATGACCTTTGGGTCATTACCTGAGCCAAAATCAAGTCGGACCCTCAACCAACTGAACCACCTAGGTGCCCCAACCATGAAAAAAAATTTAAAATCTCCACTTAAAATAGCATAAAAATACTCAGGAATAATTTTTTTTTAAAAGATGTTCAAGACCTAAACATTAAATTCGCTAATTCTCTATATACTCTGGTATCTAAATTCTATGCAACCCCAATCAAAATCCAAACAACATTCTTTGAAGAAACTGACATGATTTAAAATTTACCTTAAAAGGTACCTGTGCCTGCATGGCTCAGCCAGTTAAGTGGCTGACTCTTGGTTTTGGCTCAGGTCATGATCTCACAGGTGATGGATTTGAGCTTCATTGGTGGGCTCCGTTCTGAAGGTAGGGGGCCTGCTTGGGATTCTCTCTCCCTTTCTCTCTGTACCTCCCCTGCTTGCAATGTCTCTGTCTCTCTCAAAATAAATAAATAAACTTTATAAAAATGAATTTTTATTTATTATTTTTAAATTTTTAATGTTTATTTTTGAGAGAGAGAGACAGAGCATGAGCAGGGGAGGGGCAGAGAATGGGGGAGACACACAATCCGAAGCAGGCTCCAGGCTCCGAGCTGTTAGCACAGAGCCCGACACGGGGCTTGAACTCAAAGACCAGGAGATCATGACCTAAGCCGAAGTCGGATACCCAACCGACTGAGTCACCCAGGAGCCCTCCCCACCCCCAAAAAAGAGTTTAAAAAAAAAAAAAAAGTGAAAAAGGAAGACAAAGTTGAAAAGTTGAAGGAATGTTGTCACCTGATTTGAATACTTAGTATAAAGCTACAGATCAAGACTATGTAAAACTGGCATATGAATAATATAGGCATATATGGAAATGGATAACAACAGAGTCCAGAAATTAATCTACACTTACATGATCAATTCATTTTTTAGAAAAGTAGCAAGGTAATTCAATGGAGAAAAAATAATCCTTTCAACTGGATATCTGTATGTGGAGAAATATTAGCCTGATGCTTAACTTTCATAATGATTAACTCAAAATGAATCTTAGGCTTAAATACGAGAACCTAAACTATTAAACCTCTGAAGACAAGAAAAAAGAGAGAAAATCTTTGCTACACTAGCTTAGGCAAACTTTCTTAAATAACATATAAGAAGTACAAACAATAAAAGAAGAAATAAAATGGATTCTCATCAAGATTAAAAACTTTCGATTAAAAAACTTTTCAATTAAAATCTCATCAAGATTAAAAACTATGTCCTTCAAAAGACATAGTTAAGAAAACAAACAAACAAAAAAACACATCAAGGCTGGAAGGAAATTTTCACAGAACACTTCTGGCAAAAAGCTAGAATCTGGAGTATATAAGGAATTCTTACAACTCAATAAGAAAAAAAAAACAACTACATTTTTAGAATGGGGGAAAGATTTAAACAGACACATCACAAAAGATGATAGACAAATGGCCAATAAACAGTGGTAAAAGTATTCAGTATCACTAGTTGTCAGGGAAGTGTAAATTATAACCACAATGAGATACTAATACATACTTACTAGAATGACTAGAATTAAAAGGACTGACAATAGTAGGTGTTGATGATGATGGGAATAAGTGAAACTTCCATACATTGCTGGTATGAATGAAAAACAATATCACCATTTTGGAAAACAGTCTGAAAGTACTTCATAAAGTTAAACATATATATTTATTGTAGAACTCAGCTATTCTACTTCTTGGTATTTTAGTCCAGCGATGTAAAAACAAATGTCCAAAAAAGATGTCACTGCAAATGTTCATAGCCACATTATTTGTAACAGCCAAAAGAGAAGCAGCCCTAACCCTAAAATCTATCAACTGTTGGATGGATAATCAAAGTGTGGTATATCCCCTATGATGAAAATACTACTCAGCAATAAAAAGGAAAAAAAAATTAATAACTCAAACATGAACAGATCTCAAAAATGTGCTTGTTGGTGGAAATACAAACTGGTGCAGCCACTCTGGAAAACAGTGTGGAGGTTCCTCAAAAAATTAAAAATAGATCTATCCTATGATCCACCAATAGCACTGCTAGGAATTTACCCAAGGGATACAGGAGTGCTGATGCATAGGGGCACTTGTACCCCAATGTTTATAGCAGCACTCTCAACAATAGCCAAATTATGGAAAGAGCCTAAATGTCCATCAACTGATGAATGGATAAAGAAGTTGTGGTTTATATATACAATGGAATACTACATGGCAATGAGAAAGAATGAAATCTGGCCTTTTGTAGCAATGTGGATGGAACTGGAGAGTGTGATGCTAAGTGAAATAAGTCATACAGAGAAAGACAGATACCATATGTTTTCACTCTTATGTGGATCCTGAGAAACTTAACAGAAGACCATGGGGGAAAGGAAGGGGGGAAAAAAAAGTTACAGAGAGGGAAGGAGGCAAACCATAAGACACTCTTAAAAACTGAGAATAAACTGAGGGTTGATGGGGGGTGGGAGGAAGGAAAGTGGGTGATGGGCATTGAGGAGGGCACCTGTTGGGATGAGCACTGGGTGTTGTATGGAAAGCAATTTGACAATAAACTTCATATTAAAAATAAAGAATGTTACAATAAAAAGCAAAAAAAATGTGCTAAGTGAAAGATTTTAAAAACAAAAGAGTAGGTACTATATGATTCCAATAATATGAATTTTAGAGAAAGCAAAAGTATGATGACAGAAAGTAGTTGAAGTACTGCCTACAACCAGAATTGGGAAATGATAGTACAAAGAGACCATGAGAAAACTTTTTAGGATGAGGAAATTCTTCTGTATCTCAATTGTGGAGGTTCAATTTAATTGTATGAGATTACTAAAATTCATTTCAAATTAATGAATTGCACTGCATATAAATAACACTTCTATATATATATATATGAATATATATATATATATATGAATATATTTTACATATGGGGTTTCCCAAGAATGCCATGGTATAATTTACATGAGGTCTCTTACCTGTACTATATCCTTTCACTTTTAAAGATTTGTACTCAAATTTTTCCTCAACTACAGGATTAAAAATCATGCTTAGTTAAAAGGCCTACAAATATAAACCTATTAGTCATTTAACTACTTAGATATTTTCTTTTTATGGAATACGCCACAGGAGGCCCAAAACTATATAAAAGTTTTAGAAGTGAGTCAGCCTCCTTTATAATGAAAACACTGTTGTCTTAAGAATGTAGTCAGAGGATGCTGGCTTTTGTAACTGAAGGATATAATCATATAGAAATACTTCTGTGATTTTTGTTTTCTTCTTTATTTTTTAGACTGTAATAATCCCACCTGATAATGTATATGATAGTGACTGGTGGGAAACATGCAGTTAAGTAAGCTTACAAATTACGCTTCATTGAAAAGGACAACATGATTTTGCTGTTGTAATTATCAGAGCAACTAAGAAGTATGTTCTTAATTGTCTGCTTTTCTGTGTACCTGTTGAAATGCCTTTTTCCCAACCCTATCCACCTTAGTGGTCCATTTAATCAACTTTATACAAAACTACTAATATTACTTAATAGAAAGTCAAATGTAAAAGACAGAAACATCTACTGAATACAAGTCAATGTATTAACCAAAGGGGCACCTTCTCAATATGGCTATGAAAATGCCCAATCTATTTCTTCTTTTGGCTTCCACTTACTTTCTTAAAGAGTTTCTCTTCAACATTTTGACTTAGCTTTACCATTGTATTGTCTGAGCTAATATTAAGTTACTACATAGAAAATTTCCAGACCTTTGGAACTAATCAGAGTCAATCTATTGAAGATAATCTTCTTAAATGAATGATTGTAACCTAAGAGATGTTATCTAAGTATTAAATCAACTACTTATTTTCTATTTTGTTTCCTATTTATTATATTTAAGTTTTTGAGTAATTATTTTCTTTAAAGAGAAAACAAAATCCTCCTAGCTAGTCTATGCTGAGCGAATTTACTACCCCATTCTGGATCAGGTATTTCCATCTTAAATCTCCAAATATATAAGTAGGATTAATTAAGAAAGATATTTATTTTCAAATATTTGAAGGGCTCTTACCTACCATCTGAGACGGTCTTGGTTTTGAAATTTTAACTGGACAGTTTAACTGACCTTTGGTAATTTCATACAAATAAACTAGATTAAATTGGTTGTACGATTGTATCTCCACAATCAAGACATAGCAGACTTCCCTCATCCTAAAGAGTTTTTCTCCTGCCTGTCTCCTGGGTAACAATTTCCACTTCTGGCTCTAAGTAATAATTCACCTATCATGGAAGATGGTCTTCTTTTGAGCTGTTTTAGAGGATAATTTTTACTAATGGATAGGAGTTAAAAGAGACATCAGTATGGCTTAAGGAAGAACTTTCTGACAATTAGATGTTAACTATTCATGAATTAGGAAGGTCTGAATACTTGCAAATTTAAATCGGCGCCTCACAGTCTCTTCCCATTTGAGTGTTCTCTGACTCTCCTGTATGCTTTGGAAGGGTATGTTCTGGTTAGTTGCATTTTCTGAGTAACTCTAAGGTAACTTCAGTTTTTTGTTTCAAACACTTGGTGAAAAGTCTTTATAAAATGTGTTACCACGGTGTTCTATTGTATTTTCCTGGCGTACATTGTGTTAGATTTGTTTTCTTTGATGATTTTGATGATTGAGAATGTTGTGATGACTTGGGAGTCACCATCATTTCTGAACATTAATCATCACTAATAAAGTTATCAGTGTAGATATAAGGGAGTTTAGGTCCTGTAATTTGCTTTTTATAAATTTTTTTTTCCACGTTTTTTATTTATTTTTGGGACAGAGAGAGACAGCATGAACGGGGGAGGGGCAGAGAGAGAGGGAGACACAGAATCGGAAACAGGCTCCAGGCTCCGAGCCATCAGCCCAGAGCCTGACGCGGGGCTCGAACTCACAGACCGCGAGATCGTGACCTGGCTGAAGTCGGACGCTTAACCGACTGCGCCACCCAGGCGCCCCTGTAATTTGCTTTTTAAAAAATAACTTCCTGCTCTCAGCTTTCTTTTGTTTTCATTTCTCTCCCCCACCTGACCCCCTTTACTCTGTGGACTCCTCTTTCTTTCCCATCTGTGCCCAATCCCATCAACTGGTTTGCCAATCTGAAGCTGTACTGGTTAAAAATGCAGTGTTCTTTTCTGCTTGTTTTCATGCCTTCTAACCAGATTTTTAAATTTACCTTTTCTTCTTCCTATTCAACAATTCCTTACCCTCCTCGCTGAATCTTACCCTTACTATATGCCTGCATGGATTATTTCAACAGCCTCCTTGTTTCCAGTCTCTCCCAATTATGATTCACCTTTGTATTTCACTGTCAGGCTAAGCTTGTATTAATTCAGGATTTCATTCCTCAGCTCAAGAACTTGCAGTGATTTCCTATTACATGATCCATCAAGTCCAACTATTCCCTCTAGGCTTTTATATCCCTCCACAAATGGCTCTACTGCATGATTTCAGATTCATTTGTTGTTCTATATACACTGGTCCTTCTCTGCCTCTGGAACACGTTACTACTGTCCTATCTTTGCTTAACATGACATTGTTGCTCAGTTATCTTTTCTCTATCCAAACTGAAGGTATCCTTCAAGTACCACTTACTTTGTAAAACCTTCTTTGGCAGCTCCTATCCATACTGACCTTTTTTTCATATCCATACCTTTTAAAATTTCTAAACAATGGAGAACGCTTTGTGCTCAATGACTTCTTCATTTTTACATGTTAGTTCTATCTCTGTGCTGGAGGGCAGAGAGATTTTATATTGAATGTTTCCCTACAAATATTAAGTAAAATGCAGGGCACACAGTACATAGCTTTCCTAACTTTACAGTGTACTTTTCATGTATATTTTCCCACTGATTATATATTCCATAGGTAAACTAATTCAACACCTACCAACTGGCTTATTTATCATGCATTCACTATCACTGCCATTCATTGCCCTTAAAATCTCTTCTTACCTCTTCTTTCTTTTTTGTTTTTTAATCTTCTTCCCTCTTCTTTTCTTCCAAATGTAAATATTATTCATTACTTTATGAAGATCCTATATCGATAAGGAAAGAAAATTATAAAAACAAAGGTATGAGTCATCTATAACTATATAAAGCCAATCTTAACTATTAAAGGTTTTGTACCATTTTTTAAAACTTAAAAATGGCCTAAACTTATTAAAAACATAAAATAGAAACCCACGATCCCTTATCTGCAGTTCTGAGATACAAAAGCTCTTAAACTTAAAGCCTTTATAAATTTATAGTCTTAATTCACTCCACTTAAATGTTTTGCTGCAGATATATTAATGTGTTTGGTATAAGGTACTATCCTACACTATGGTAAGAATATTACTTAACAAACAGAATATACATTGTATTACCTGTCTAAAATTTAAATAAGTCTAAATTCTGAAAATGACCTCAGTGGTTTCTGGTAAGGCACTGCAGGCCTGTAATACATTTGTATAATTCTGCACATCCCTTCATTAAATCATATCATTTAATCTTCCAAATAAGGTTATAAAGTACCTACTATTATTATTGCTTTATTTTTCTAGATTAGGAAACTAAATTGCTGAGAGATTAAGTGACTTGATGGTCAGTGATAAAGCTGAAGCTCATGTTTTCTAATTTTAAGTCCTATACCCTTTTCTATGCCAATACCTTAAAAAGATGCTTTGGAATCTCTACTTTTTAAGAATCATAATAAACTGCCCTAGGAATTTATATGGATTCGGATCTGTGCTTGTCCAGAACATGCAGTCTAGGTACTATGAACTGGCCAGCTTACAGTGGTGAATGGAGAGTTGTTGAATATTAATTGCTGAATAAAAACCAGGATATACGAGCAGTCCTTCTAGGCACTTAGAATTTGAGGAAAAATGAAATAAAGGAAAGCCTTGAGCATCTGATTCAGTAGCTACAGGTGAACGTGTGGTGGGCATCCAAAGGCATGTAGAATCAATAGATGAGAAATATTTAATATGTAGTTTCTTTGTAAATTCAGAGAAGCACTTAAATGTAAGTATATATCTCTAAACCAAACTTTATATATTCTTTTGATGTATATCCATCAATAAGTCGTCAGAATCCTCAAGGCTCTGTGTAGCTAATTAAGCATATCCTCAGCCTTAGAAGTATATGTGATATAATTTTAAGTATGTTATAAAGATACTCAGTGTGGTAGATTATTGGAATAATTGCCTCTCCACGAATCACCACTCCAAGCATCCTACACTTTCTCTGAGCTTGGCCAAATGACTTGCTTTGGTCAATGGACATCAGTAAATGTGGTAAGAGCAGAATCTTAATACCTACACTGGGGCTATGGTCTTGGAATCTTGACACCACCATATTGTGAAGAAGACCAGTATGACAGGCCAGACAGAGACCCAGCCCATCCAGTTGAGCTGCCAAGGGCCACATGAGTGAGTCTAGGCAGGACAAACAGAATTTTCTTCAGAGCTGTGAGAAATAATAAATTGTGTTATTTTAATTCACTAAATTTGGGGTGGTTTGTTACATAGAAAACTGATACATCTAGCTGCCAGTTTTTCATTTGGGAAGTCCCTTCATTCTGATTTAAATAGATTCCAAAGACTAAATTTACTCTGACCTGTGCATTTAAAGTCTAATACTTTCTAAAGATTATGCAAATGCATATATGTACATATATATATATATATATATATATATATGTGGATGTGTGTATATATGTGTGTGTGTATACATACACATATATAAGCATTTTATAAAATTAATGTCACTCCTTTTTAATCTAATTTATGTGATAATAGTATAAAATCTATACATAAGCTTCTTAAATATTTACTTATATAAACAGATTTTGTTGACCGTGAAGAAGACGAAGCATGTATTTCTTTTGGAATAAGAACAGAAAACAGGAAAAAATATTAATATAAAGACTACGAGGTATATGTTTGTATGAGGGTTAATTTGTTTAAAGGCAGAAAAAAAATAGAGAAACCATAAATGGGATAGCAAGTAGGTTGGCTTTCCAGAATGAGAATGCCTCTAAGAAAATGGTGAAGGAATTTCTTGAGTAGAGAAATTGTGTGTGTCTCAGGCATGCTTACTCTCCAGGTGTCCAGCTTATTGCTGGGCCTTTGTAAATGTCTAATAAATACCCAATAGATGAATAACTACCAAATGAAGCTAAGTATAATAGAAATGAGAGGCAAACATTTCTGAATCCTCATGTTTAAAGTTGAAAACCAAAACTGCATCAAGTTTAGAATACTCACAGAATGGGCCATTACAGTTTTGTAGAACTAAAATTTCTTTAGTTCCCATATTTTAAGAAAAGAATTGAGTTTTGAATGAGTCAAGTCAAATTTAAATTCCAGCTTGGTAACTGGTCAGATGAGTGGCCTGATACAAATTATATAAAGAATCACATTTTCTTTTTAAAATATTTTTTTAATGTTTTATTTATTTTTGAGAGCAAGAGAGACAGAGCACAAGTGGAGAAGGGGCACAGAGAGGGAGACACAGAATCCGAAGCAGGCTCCAGGCTCTGAGCTGTCAGGGCAGAGCCCGACGTGGGCTTGAAATCATAGACCGCGAGATCATGACCTGAGCTGAAGCTGGATGCTTAACCAACTGAGCCATCCAGGCGCCCCTAGAGTCACAGTTTTCTTAACTGTAAAAATGGGAATGATAATATGTATTCTGAATAGTTGTTTTTGGATTAAATGAGATAATATACATGGAAGGCATATCAGCACCAAAGAAGGGTAATCCTTTGCTCTGCTTCCTCCCTTCTTCCTTCTTCCATCCTTAACATCTGTAAAAGCTTTCCAAAGAAGCAAACTCTGGCTGTACTTTTGGTGTAGTCTGAACCTGTGTCAGAAAAAACAAAACAAGGGGTGCCTGGGTGGCTCAGTCAGTTGAGCATCTGACTTTGGCTCAGGTCATGATCTCACAGTTGGTGAGTTCAAGCTGTCTCTGCTGACACCTCAGAGCCTGCAGCCTGCTTCTGTGTCTCCCTCCCTCTTTGCCCCTTCCCCACTCATGCGTGGTCTCTCTCTCTCTCTCTCGCTCAAAAACAAACAAACATTAAAAAAAAAAATCAAAACGAAAAAAAATTGTTTTTTTTGTGCTCAGGACCTTAACAAAATTTGGGGCAGAGCAGGAGGGACATGAGCTATAAGAAAGGCTGTAACTACTAAGAACTTGTTCTGTATCTTTCTAGAGATACCTGCCTATTTACTCATAGGTACCAGGTACTTCCCTGAGTTCTGATATTGTTGGAATAATTGATCTAGTCCTGCCCTTGTAAAGGAAGGGGACAACACAGTGGGAGAGAAAGACATCTACAAAATAAGTAAAACCAATCTCTCAAGGTATGTAATATTAGAAGTAAATAAACACGTAATTCTGTATTATCATAAAAGAAAAAAATGGGATAACTTGCCTGGGGGAAGCAGAGGAAGAGGCTGGAAACAGAGGTGGATAGAGAAAAGTTTTCTCTGGCTGAAGAGGGGATATTTCAACTTACATCCTGAAAGATCAGTGAACCAGCAGAGTCTGCAGTGAGAGCTGAAGGTCCTCCTAAGGGGTAGGATGGAAGGAGCATAGTGGTAAATGAGGCTGGATCTGTGAGTAGGATTCAAATCATCAAGGGATTTATAAGTTCTGATAAGGAGTTTAAAGTTTAAACATCATTCTGTCAGCAGTAGTGAGTCACTAAGAGATGCAACTAGGCTTTAGTCTGAGGAGGTGAAGTCAGTTCCCTGCAGCTGGTGTCCAGAAGGCAGAAAGATGAGAAAAGTCAAGTTAGACCTAACCTGGAGACATCATTTGTCCCCTACTAAATATAATCTAAATCAAATGAAAACCTTTAAACGCTCTTAGGACTTTTCCATCTTTAGCCAGTGTTACACTACAACGTAGAAATGGATGGATCAAGATTGCAACTCTTCCCACTGCATCAAGTTTTTAAAATATGCTGGTTTCCATTCTCCTTACGTTGATGTAGGTTTGTTCTCTTCTAGCTCTCCTCCTGGCTGGATATGCCACAGCATGTCTTACAGAAGTAATACATTAGGTTAATAAAGCAATTATTTAATTGACTTTAATTTCATTGGCATTCCTATTAGCTGAAGGAAAGGGGTTCAATCACTGTTTACATTTGTAAAGCCAATATTATGGTTTAAATTATGGCCTTCGGATGAATTTGAAAATTGAAGCCTGATAATCCTTAAAGCAATATTTACAGAGGACTCTTTGTCTTTGTAAAGAATAACAGGAATGGAAACAAGAGCACATTAAATCAGAGGGGCTTTTAAATATTCATTTTGCAATCAGCTTCACTGGTTTCCAGGCCACTATCTAACTTCATAATTCTCTTTATGGAGAAATAGCAAATCTCCTGCTTTAATTATCCTGTGACGTAGAAATTAGTGCTTTGCATTCTTTTTTCTGATTCTGGAGTACAGGAATTCCAGATGTAATGCTTACAAATATTCTTTCTCCAAAGAAATATCTTGAGAGATAATGTTAAAATTACTAATTCGAAAATGCAGACATTTTGGGTAGGTAGCTTCTGACTTAAAATGGGCTCTACCAAACAGTCCCTAATAAAATCTCTTCGAAAAAAACTCCAACTCCAAAAGCAATCAGTATATTTGTTGTCAGTGGTTTTCCACAAGACGATGAAAACGGTCTAGATATAGAAACCTCTCCTACTTTGAAGATGAATGATCCAAAGAACTCAAATAGTACTTGTGAAAAGAGGCTCCAGCTTAAGGAAAAGTAAAAATCACTCTGGAAACACACACACACACACACACACACACACACACACACACACACAAAACGTGTTAATATGCTTAATATAGAGATCACACCAAAATGTTAGAACACTTTCCTGGTATATCCTCGGTAGATGGAAGTCAAACCCTCTGTGGATAATCCTTAGGTTACAATCTGTAAAGACAAAAAAGAGAAACAATGAGATGTAACAAGAGACCAAAGGCCAAAGTGAAAATGGAAGTGGATAACATTTGGGGGTGGGAGGAATGATTTAAATTGGCACTAAAGAAAATCAAATTAATGATATTATAAGACTTATTTTCAAGAAAGAGGAAAACAGATTTAAAGCATCCATACAGGAAAAAGGTAAAGCAGATTACCTAAAAAGGGACAAAAATTAGACTGGCCTTAAACTTCAAGCAGCGGTGCCATGAGATGATGGCACATATACAACATTATTTTAGCACCATATTTTTTTTTTTTTTTTGACTTAGAGAAAAGTGGCAAAACCAGTACACAGATTTCCTATATACCTTCACTCAGATACTCCTTATGTTCGATGCCTTACATAACCAAAGAACATTCATCTATACTAGGACATTAACCTTGGGACACTACTATTAACTAAAGTACAGAACTTTTCCAGATTTCACTAGTTTTTCCACTAATGTCCTTTTGTTGTTCCTGGAGCTCATACTGCATTTAGTTGTCATTTCTCCTTTGTCTTCTCTAGTCTGTGGCAGATTCTGAATCTTTGTCTCGGATGGCCTTATAAACTTTTGAAGGTTCATGGTCAGTTCTTTTGTAGACTGTGCTTCAGTTTGGGTTTGTCTGATGCTTTCTTGTAATTAATTTAAGAATGAGCATTATTGGAGGGGCGCCGGGGTGGCTCAGTTGATTAAGCGGTTAAGCATCGGACATCGGCTCAGGTCATGACCTCATGGTTTGTGAACTTGAGCCTCTCATCAGGCTGTCAGTGCAGAGCCTGCTTTGAATCCTCTGTCCCCTTCTCTCTCTCTCTCTCTCTCTCTCTCTCTCTCAAAAAAAAAAAAAAAAAGCACTAGAAGTGTGCATTACTGGGAAGGAAAGTCATAGAAGGAAAGTCACGTGCCTCTCTCGGTCTATCACATCAGGGATTGAATACTATCAGGATGTCTGACTACTGGTGATATTACTCTTGGTCACTTGATTAATCTGGGGTTTGTTAGGATTCTCTACCAAGGTTACTACTTTTCCTTTATAATTTTTAAATATTTGGGGGAGATGCTTTGATCTAATGCAAATATCCTATTTTTGCATAAACTTTCACCCACTAATTTTAGCATACATTGTGTGGCAGTTATCACTGTGGTATTTTAATAATAATTGCTATTTCCCTCAATCCTTCATATTTATCAAGTGGAATCATTATTTACCACTTCTGCCCCATTTATTCAGTTGTTTATTTATAGTCATATAGAATCATGAATATTTATTTTATTATGGAGTTACCATCCAGTGCTGTTGTTATTTATCTTGTTGCTCAAGCTGTTCTGACTTTGGCAACTGGCAACTTTTTCAGGATGGCTTACATTGTGTTTTCCCTGCCACAGCCCTAGAGTCAGGTATTACCCCAAGAGTCCCATTTCTTTCATTAGAGAATGGAATTTAGAAGCCAAGACTTGGGTGCTGGCTTTGTTCATTGTTACTCAGGCACCTTCTAGACCTCTTCAGTGGATGAACCTAGGAAATACAGGTACGGATACTGGCTCATGCATACACACCCATCAGAGTTCATTTCTGTGTCACTTACGTGTATGTTAAAAAGAATAAGTTCATAGTGATATCTCCAATTTTAATCCAACACCATAGGGCTTATTCTAGCCTTCCTCTATTTTTTGTAACTTCTTCCTCTGATAGTAAGAAATCTGAGTCCATTTTCTATAATTTATTTCTTAACTCAAACTCCAGTATATAAGCATAAATGAAAATAACTTTAAAAGCATCTAAGAATACCTTTAAAATCTAAAAAAAAATCTAAAATTTAAAAGAGCAGTTTTAAATTTCCTAATCCATATCTCTCTAAGAAACAAATTACCAACTAGAGAACGATGTGTGTGAACAGGTCTTTTTGTCCTTAGCCTTAAAGTATCCAGTCAAAATGCTGCTTGCCTTCCAGAGTTTCTTTGCTTAGCTTCTTTCTCCCCCATTCCCTTCAGTGTAGTTAATGTGATTCAATTGCGATATAGCTAGATTTCTTTTGTCGCCATCTGCATTCCATATTTGCCCCCACCTCCCAGTAGATCTTGTGGTATTCATACAATAAAATTCACCCTTAGTTGTGTACATTCTGTACATTTTGACAAATGCAGAGTCATGTGCCCATCATTACACTTCCCTACAGAAAATGAGACTTACCCTTTATGGATAATGTGTCCTCCCATTCACAATCCTTGGCAACCATGGATATGTTTTCCTCCTTGTACTTTCGCCTTTTTAAGAGTATCATGTAAAATAAAATCACACAACAGGGGAGGCACCTGGGTGGCTCAGTCATTAAGCATCTGACTTCAGCTCAGGTCATGATCTTGGTGCTCCTGAGATAGAGCCCCACATCGGGCTCTGTGCTGATAGCTACAGCCTGCTTGGGATTCTCTGTCTCCCTCTCTCTTTGCTCCTCCCCAACTCATGCTGTCTCTCGCTCTCAAAAATAAATAAACATTAAAAAAAAAAAATCAACACAACCCATAGCCACTGTCTTCTTTAGCATATATAGTCTTTCTTCTTTCACTTAGGAAAATGCATTTAAAATTCACCCAACCTGTTGTATGAACCAACAGTTTTTTCCTTCTTATGGCTGAGTAATAGTCCATTGTATGGAAGGATTTAAGGACACCTCTATAGTTTACAGGTTTGGGCTACTATCAATAAAGCTACCATAAACGTGTTTATAGGGTTTTGTGTAAGTGTAAATTTCCCCTAAATTGCCAAAACACTTCCCAAAGTGGCTGTACAATTCTGTATTCCCAACGGTCTGTGGCATTTTAAGGCAGAAACCTGTAACCTAAGAATTGTATGCCCTCCTAGATATTGTTTATATGTGATGGTAACAGAATTCTCAGTTATTGAGGAAGTTAAAAATTGTAGCACCAAATGCTCCTCTTGAAAAAAAATACTTAAAGTGATACAGACAGAAAGGGGGGGGGGGGGGGGGAGAGAGAGAGAGAGAATCATAATTAAATAATTAAGAACTTAGGGGAAAAAAATTCCTAATAAACAACATCTTAAGGGAAACAATGAAGTATACTTTCTTCTCATAAAAAAAGGGTATCTAGAAAGAGCACATCATGTAATACTAATTATATAAACTGAGCTCATTAAAATCAAGGAGGGATGGAATTCCCAATGTTGTTATTCAACATTATTCTAGAATTTCTGGCTGGTGCAACAACACACAAATCAATTAATGGAATAACTACTGGAGGGGGAAAGGGAAAAGTCATTAGTAACTGCAGAGAATATTTCTTAGAAAGTTCAAAAATGCCACATAAAATCCTTTTAAACAGAAATCTGTAAGGCTGTTAAATACAAAAAAATATCAAAAAATATCAATATACCAATAAGAAACAGTAGAGATAGTAGAAAAAATTCTCTGAATAATACTAACATATGTACCATAAAATCTCTAGGAAAAACCCTAATAAAAATATGCAGGATCCATATAGAAAAACTATAAAAATTATTAAAGAACCTGAATATTGACTTTTGTAGTACTGCCACTCATTCATTTTATTTGATTACTTGTCCAAAATTTCTCTTTGTGACAGATATAACATCCATAAAGGAAGGGGCAATAATTACCATATTCACTGTTATCTCCTGCACCTAATATATTGCCTGACTCATAGTAGACAGTCCAAAAGTATTTATTTCTATATACCAATATTTTGTTCAGTAATCTGTTTTAGAAAATTTGTATAGCTTCTAAGACACATTCACTAAGTAGCTGAGTCATTTTTGAAAGGAGACTAGACTCGTTATTTACCATTGCCTAGCAAATTATAATACCAACCCATTTGACCACAGACAGCATCATGGCTTGAAGCATAGGCACCCATAGCCCTGCATTAGTATCTTTCTGCACTTTCTGTGATATTAACAGATTCCACAACACAACACCAAGAATTTCAAAGCTTAAGGGAATTTAGGGGATTTTAGAAAAGGCTCTTCTCTATAAAAAGGTTGGCTGTACTTCATGAAATCGATTTTCAGATCCCAAAGGCAATGCTAGGTCAGTAGCAAATGAATGGGAATGGAATTCTAATTATTAAACATTTGAGCTATTAAAAAAGAGAAAAACCCAGAAAAGAAAACCAGAAAAGATTTTAGGAACAGGTTAAAGTGAAATATTTCACACTATGCAATTTGAGCCTTTTATCTGGAATCTCTTCTCCTTGTGTATAATATAGAATTTAGATTAATGATTCACAGTATTTTATTGCTTGACAGCTTAATTTCATTTCATAATTAGGTTGACACTTTTCTCATAATATTTGATTGCTAACATTTTCCTATATTTTAAAAATAATAAATGGTATTATAAAATTGTTTGAAGTTGGCTGAATAGCTAAACCACAGGTGAAGATATAGTATTTTCTTGATTATCCTTATCATTTTCCAGTGTTTTATTATCTATGGGTGTGTATTTGTATTTTTATGTGTTTGCTGGGGGTGAAGATACTGTCTAGTAATTTCCCTGTTGTGCTTTTAAATAGGGACTTCCTATGAACACTAATAATGGTAATGTCATAGTTATTTACTGAGAAAACTAATCTGGATTCTATGGAGGTGTGTTGAAGTTTTGTGAAAATGAAATTAGAGATGCAGCATATCTCAGCAGTAATGAATCTGTTTATGTTGTACAAAGCACAGTTAGGTTGAGAAAAAGCAATTTTTCAAATGCAGTGCTTTTTGGTGGTCAAGTGTTTATCCCACTGGGTCATTAATGTACTCCATTCCCAAGGTATTCTTCCAGAAGAGTTCATTTTCTAGCTAATGTTAAAGAAGAACTGGCCTATGACAAGCATTTTACATTTTTTTAAATGATAATCCTGAATTGTTAAGTAAGATCCTCTTGAGTAGACCCCATCACCTATAAATGAAAGGGCTGGCAAAGACCTTGTTTTTAATAGCTTAATTTACAACAAAATTAGGCATGTTAAAACATCATTAGACATTATTGATTCTACTGCATATTGTTGGATCAATGATGGATTTTGATAGTAAATAAAATTTAATAAATTTTATGGGGAAATGAGAATTGTAATATAGTAGCAGGAACTCATTACAATGGGTTCATCAGTGAAGATGGCTTCTGAATGTCAACTGCCTATAACTGAATTTGACTAACTGCATTTTGGCCAAATTCATAGGTTATGGCAAGTAGAATAGCTGAGCAAGATAGAAAAAATTTGAATGATTTTGTTTACTAAATATCTCAATTTCCTAGCTGATTTTATTTTTTAATGCTTCCTAACTATTTCCTTAGGGAAAAAAAATCAACCTAAAATTTAAAAAAATTTTTAATGTTTATTTATTTTTGAGAGACAGAGAACAAGACAGAGTGCAAGCAGGGGAGGGGCAGAGAGAGAGGGAGACACAGAATGTGAAGCAGGCTCCAGGCTCTGAGCTGTCAGCACAGAGCCCAATGCAGGGCTCTGTTAAGTACAGAAGAAAATTGTTTAACTTGGTCGATAAATGGGTTCTGTTGGGAAGTTAATTTTAGTATTAGTCAACTCATACACTTGACGTTAGAATTTAAATTAGGGAGATAAAGTCAGAAAAGAGGAATAAGGGGCAGTTCTGTAGGGCTATGAAGGTGAGGAAGAAGGTTGTCCAAAGTAGTAAGGCCTTCTTTCAGGACATTTGGTAGTTGTACTGGCTTATTCACCAGGCAGTCTAGAAAGAGGTAACACGGTACTTGACTTACTCTAGTGCAAAAAAGCTCTGGAAATGTCAGGCAGAATTTTCTGTATGTGGTGGTAACTGTGGTGCACCCACTGCAATAGTAAAGTATTATTAGATATAATCACACCTTAAGCTGTGATGACACATGTTAAAATGACTATAAGCAGTTGAAAGGGAATAAGAGTCACAGATAGTTATCTGGAAGCAATGAGACAAGGATGTTTGGAGAAATAACCTGTTCTCTGGAGAATGATATGATTTTAGGGTATGAGAGATAATGGGTGAGATAATTGGGAAGACAGAATAAAGGGCCAGTTTCTAGTTAAATTAACAGCATATATCTGATTTTACTCAGGGAAAATAGCAATGATATGTGTTGGACCACCATTTAGTGCAGGCAGCTCTGCTGAAAGATGCCTCCCTCATAAACAAGGGCTAGAAACATGGCATAGCTTTTTGGAGCAAGACTTTTTTGGCTATCTATCAAGATAAATACCATACCAGTGATATGTTCATCCACAAAATGGTAATGAAATAGGAAGAGGGCATCCAGGGTGATAGCTGTGGGAGTTAGTCAGTGCATAAATTCTGCTTAGCAAGGAAGATGTTTAAATTTGAAAAATATCCATAAGTATTAAAGGGTATTCATGCTGCCTTTCTATTATGACACTCATTGGACTAAAAGATAAATCAAAGGAAATGAACTGATAGGGTTGGTAATTGGATGTAATAAGAAGAAAGCTGAATAAATGAGCAAAGGACAGACTTTTTGCAATTTATTTATGAGGATTATAGTTTTTGGATGTTTGACCTCTTAAGGCAGGGTGGGTTTTTTTTTTGTTTTTTGGTTTTTTTTGGTAAGCAATACTCACATCTGAAATAGTATCACGTACATTTTTAGCTAGTACTCAAACAAGTTCCATATTCTATACAAATGGGAGAAATGCAATTCATAATTGACAAGGTATGAATTTTTTATACTTTAAGCCATGGGGCTGCCACATCAACAAATGTAATTCCTTAGCAAATATGTCTTATGTTTATATTTATGAAATGTACACAATTGACACAGAACCCAAAAGGGAATAACTAAGCATTTTATATATATATATATGTGTGTGTGTGTGTATAAATATATATATTTATATATATATTTACATATATATATAAAATACATACATATGTACGTATTACAAACTTCATTCTGGGAAACATTTATTAAATTAGAAACAAGGAAGGAATGCAAGCAAAATGTGCTTAGAGTTTCAATTTGCCTTAGACTTAGTGTTACTTTTATGCATTTTGCCAAAGCTTGCATCCACATTGAAGTGTTGGCCTTGTTTTGTCTTTTGATTTTGTTTTTTTTTTTTATGTAGAGAGAATGATTTTCAAAAGTTCAAATGATAAATTATTAAAATTCATCTTTGGGAGTCCCACACTGCAGTGGTGATTTCTTGTTAAATATCCTAAGGTGAAACAGCACAAAGAGATCAAGCCAAGAATCTTGGAAAGAATGACCAAGTCTAGACACATGATGTACTCCATATTTTGTGAGCTATTAAAGAGGGCACCATAGTTTACTGAAGGGCCATGAGATGAAAAATATTACTGAAATAACTTTGATATCCACTTTAATATAAATTCTATGAGGGCAAAGATCTTGCTTGCCTGCCTCTTAACCTCCTTGATGCCAGCATGAAGTTAAAGGAAGCAGTATTTCTTATTAGTTCCTCAGGGATGAGGAAAGGAAGTGAGGAAGCGATGCCATCATCCTCAAGGAGATGAGGCAATGGGAGTTATTTTGAGATGCTCCTACTTTGCCATGACTGTGAAAATGATGGCACCTCAACTCAAAAGGATCTGCCATGTTCTCAAATCACTTCTCCCAATCCTGGCCTGGCATGGGGAGTATAGAGAGAGAGAGAGAGAGAGAGAGAGAGAGAGAGAGAGAGTGAGTGTGTATCCCTCATCGATTAATTTTTTTAAATACACAGAGTGGATATAAAATGTTGTTAAACTGGGAGCTCCACGAGAGCAGCTAACATTTACTGTTATAGGAGACAAGACACAGAGACAGACCTAGGTTGCGGTACATGTACCGTATCGGGTAAGAGCACTACTGGAGTCAGCTGCTTGGGTTAGAATATTGGCTCCATCACTATCCAGTTGTGTGACTTGGGTAACTCTTGGTCTGTGGCAATAATAGTTAACTTACCTCATAAAGTTGCTGTGAGAGCTAAATGAATTAATATATGCAAAGTACTGAGAATACTGCCTAGCATATTGAAATTGCTAAATAAGTAATAGCTATTATTATTATAGGCTCCATACCCCCACAGTACCAGCACATAGTAGGCATTTGGTAAATAGTTTGATTACTGAATGAATGAAAGGAAAAGAACTTTGAAACCTGTATGAATAAGAACATACAGTCAGTGACTCAATGAAGAGTAATGGCATTAATAATGTAGAGCTCTCATTTTCTCCTGGATTCTACAACAGTTCTAATCTTTCTAAATTCTTAGCCAATTTCAAGCAAAATATAAACTAGGTCCATATTTCAAATCCTTTTATAAATATGATGTTACTACTAATTTGAATAACAAAGGTTGCAAACAGGATCTTTTGCTGATAGACCATGTGTTTCTAAATAGAGTTTTCATTCAGATCATTATCCCCAGAAGTGGTTCGTGCAGTGCTGATCCTTGTGTTGTCATCAGCTTTACACAAGCTAGTAAAAATGCACTCAATTTCTGCAAATATTGGGGTTGTAAATATGTAATTCTTTCCTTGATGAAGAGGATTTTTTTAAACATAATTTTTAGACCAAGAATAGTATTGCTTAATATAACTTAAGTACCTTTTAACATAGCAGTTTCATAAATGCAGTAGACGCTAAATGTCTCTAGAACACAGTCTGTGAATATTTTCAGGTGTGTCATATTTAACTAAAAAAAAAAAGACCTTTTTCTTTTGATTCATTAAATTATACATTACTCTAAGAAAAATCAGCAATGCACTCTGGCAATATATAGTATTCCTGACACTTCTCTTAACAGAGGGCATTTCTTCTACATCAGCACTAAATGCTACGCAAATAGCGTGACCTTGGCCTTTTATCTAAACTCTTATAATTAAAAAAAAAATCCATGGGTGGAAATGAAGTCTCTATGGAGATATGGATGATTTACTGGTTACGGAAAAGTTCAGCTTCCATAACTACTGATGGCTGTGCTTCCGTTTATGTTTTCCCTAGGCCATAACTATTTAAAATGTTACTGTTAGCATTCTTAGTTGTCCCATTTGTTGGTATATAACTCTCCTACTTAAATATATAGCACAAATCATATTAATTAAAATAAATTGCTCGGACAGTTAAGTTGTGTTGCAGATTGCCTCTGAAGGCTATAAATTCAAATTAAGGGTTTTGCTGCTTGTTCTTGATCTTGGAAAGACTCCTTTCACCGCATTAGTAGTAGTACAAGAAATCAACCACCTTACAAAAAGAACATTCATTTGAATTCTCAGAGAAATAGCTGGATAAACTGCATCTATAGCTAGTTATCTTAATCATACAACCAATTCTTGGCTGAAGCAAGCCACCAAACTGTTAATTCATGATGCAAGCACTGATATGTAATAGTATTGAGTATGGATTTTCATAGCTATAACTATGTTTCTACATATTTAAAATATATATTTTAACATAATTCTTTTTCTATATATATATTTCTATTTCTATTTTATATATTATGTACGTAACATTTGGTTTCAGGGGTTCTAAGTGGCATACTGTATTAACAATGATATAATTTTGGTAAAGATAAACAATCATTTCCTGGGCATTAAAGTATCAAATTAGGTCAGAATAATTTGTAGGGAGTTGAAATAACTTCATTTGCTTATTTTAAGAAAGGCCTATGTTCTATAATTTCTAAATGCAAAGATGTAACTGCCATTTATAGTATTGTATAAAAACTGGATGTCCTGTACAGTTCATGGAAACCTCTATAAAAATAAAAATAAAATCTCAATCTCTGTTAAAATTTGAATTTATTCAATAGTACAAATAAATGATATTCCTAGCTTTTTAAAAACATATTTTATGTATGAGTTTCCTTAACGCTTTCCCTTTTCTTAATGAATTCTCCCCAAACTAGCACACCTTAATTTGAGGTAATGACTAAATTAAATTAGAAATAAGTTTGTAAAGCTCTCTCTGCTCCCTATCAAAATAAGATTTTTGCCATCCATTGTTCCCCAATGCCCCCACTGAAAATGGTATAAGGCCTTGTAAATCTCATGTAAGATCCCTATTATTTAACTACTTAGAGATTCAATATAAAGTTGAGAGAGAAGCAAAACTTTTAAAGCATTAAACATTACAACCTACAAGGAAATTTTAACCTATTCTATTTCAGAGAAGATAAAGGTAAGCAATAAATCAATTTTCTAAGTTGACATGAAAAGGATAACATTGATTTCTCTATCTTCACTAAATGTATGCTAAAGGAGATGAACTAAAACTGAATATACATTTCTTAAAAGTCAGGTTTTAAAATACTAGACCACAGTAGTTGGAGATTTGCATCATCTGGAAAACATATCAGAAACAGCGTAGGCCTCATCTATTAAGTATACTATTTTAAGGACCTGCCTGCAAAGGGAAAGAACAACTTTCTAATCCTGTGGTTTAATTTGGATAAAAAGAGTGCCATTCATATTTAAGTTGATTACATTCAAACCTGATTTTCTGGTTTATAATAGATTTCCCGGAACTATTCATAAGTCAGTATACTCATGAAGTTATGTGTCCCCTCCCTAAAGTTTGTCCTTTGGGACTAAGTGCTGTTCAGAATCACCTTCCTACAGAAGTGTTTTTAAAGGAAAACATCACAGTCTGTAGTTTCCAAATTTACCACAGAATTGGATAATGACTTTATGCAAAAAAGAATCAACACACTTTCTGTTATTGATGTTGTTATCTTCCAATGAATAAGAAAGGACACAAGTTATTCCCCAAGGGTACCTCAGACTGCTTCAAGAGACAAGGAAGAAATGCCTGAATTATGCGTTTCCCATGAACAATTGCTAAAATAAAGCCTAAGGAAATGGTCCAAGTGCATTATATTACCACTAACATTTCATTCCTAAAGTGAAATATTCTATAAAATCTTTACCGGATTTTGAATATGGATTTAGAATAGCCATTCACTCTAGCCCAAATGATGAACTCTCTTGTTCTGAATAAGCTCCCTGCGGACAAAACCATATACAGCTGCTCTCACTTCGGTATTACCTAGCATAATGGTTTGAAGTTAGGAGGCTCTCAATATTTGCTGGATAAATGGCAAATTAATTATATACAGTAAAACAGTTCTACAGTGTGTCTCACTGTGATAGATATCAAATAAGCAACAAACCAAGGCAGATCTCGTAAAACAGGCTACATGTACTAAAGGCCCATAAAGTAACTTACAAGGTCCTTTAATTTCACTTTTACAACAGTCTTATGTAGGGATCCACTGTAATTAGTTTCCTAATTGTTTCCATTCATTAAGACAGAGTTTCACAGGGTTTTTGCTAATTTGGGCCAGTCTTCTATTTCTTCTCTGTCTGTAGCACCATATCCTAAGAACAAAGCTTGTTTTAAAACTTTTTATGTTGGTCAAAAACACTATACTGTTAACCAAATAACATGAAGTTACTCAATGTCTTGTTTTCCTCATACTACCATCTCATTCTTAGAAAAGGATATGGAAAGGTTAGTAAGTGAATGAACTTACAGCATTTGTTGTCTTTTGGCATGATCATTGAATTTAAGACCTCAAGAATCAGCTAGTGATGTAGGAACTAAGGATGAGGAGACTATTTAAAGGCTCAAAGAGCCCTTATTTTTATCATTCATACACATACAATTTAACAACACTTGTTTGAAATACTGACTACTATTCATTGTGATACTGGTGGTTAAAGGTAATTATTTGTTCAATCTACCTAGGAATAACAGAACACCTAAGCTTCTACGTTTTTGGTTTTTTTTTTTATTTATTTTTGGGACAGAGAGAGACAGAGCATGAACGGGGGAGGGGCAGAGAGAGAGGGAGACACAGAATCGGAAACAGGCTCCAGGCTCCGAGCCATCGGCCCAGAGCCTGACGCGGGGCTCGAACTCACGGACCGCGAGATCGTGACCTGGCTGAAGTCGGAGGCTTAACCGACTGCGCCACCCAGGCGCCCCAGAACACCTAAGCTTCTAATATGTATCAATTAAGAGATATTTTGTGAGTGCTTAAAGTTGAAACATGTTTTTTGAAATAAAATATGTGGAATAAGGGCTATAAGTCTTTGTCAAAGAAAAGCAAGTATAGATAAAAAGAGACATGTGAAAAATTAAAACGTAATGTAATCATAAAATAACAGATCCAAAAGGTAACAGAAGAATTGTAACAAAGCAGTATGTGGTTAACAGACCAGAATAGTGTTCACATTAGGTACATAAAGACTCAAAGGAGAAGGACAATCACATCAGGGTTGGGTAGTTGGGAAGGATGTTATGAAAGAGGTAGGATGTGGACTAGGTCTGAAAAATGAGCAGGTTTAGGGTATATGGAAAGGCATTTTAGGTGAGTGGTACAGTAAAAGTAGACAGCAAACATGGGAAAACATAAGGTAGAAGCAGCAAGATACCGTTTTCTCCCTGAGGAGAGATGATGGCTAAACAGTACTACCACCAAGCTACAACAGTAAGACTTGAAACTCTCTAGGCCAGGCCGTCACTGCAGGTTTGGTATAGCCATGGTGCGAGGCGTGGGCTCTGAATATCTGGAGAATATTGCACTGTTCAGGCAACAAAATCCTAAGCACCGATGATTCTGCACACATTTCTAATATATGGAGGCTGTTTTTCCCACATCACCAAGCAATTCTATGTACCAGGTAGGTGTCCTACAATTAATCTTAATTCTGAGACTATTTACCTAGAGAGGGCAATAGATCTTACAGGTTAAGGCCTCATTCCCACAAGACTGGCTTCTACTGTCTCCATTGCAGATGTCAATCACCAGTGCAGGTTGTCACCTGTACTTCTGACTGACAGTGCTATAGAATGGAATTTCCATTGAACCCCTCCTTAGATGTGAGTAATTTGCTACAGTAGCTCACAGAACTCAGAAATATATTTTACTTACTAGATTACCATTTTATTATAAATGGATATAACTCAGGAACAGCCAGATGGAAGAGATGCGCAGGGCAAGGCATGAGGAAGGGCACAGAGGTGCCATGTTCTCTCCCAGCATGCCACTCTGCCCAAATTTCCATGTGCTCACCATCCCAGACATTCTCTGAACCCTGTCCTTTTGGGTTTTTATGGAGGTTTTATTACATAGGCATGATTGACTAAATCACTGGCCATTGGAGATTGAACTCAGTCTCCAGCCCCTTGCCCTCTCTGGAGACTGGGAGTAGTAATGGAAATCCCAAGTGTCTAAATGACAGGGTTGGCTCCTTTACTAACCAGCCCCCAATATTATGTGTTTTTCAAAAGTAACCTCATTAACATAACAAAAGACACCTTTATAGTTCTCATCACAGGAAATTCCAAACTGGTATGGTGACCAAATACATATTTCTTATTAGAAATCACATTATCACAGCACCTGAACTGTGGACTGATGGCAGGGAGATGAATGTTGGAGTGAATGCAGAATAAATTATCCTTTAATGGTGACTGACTGTGTAGACAAGATGTGAGTATAGGCACACAGTACTTTTTGAAGTCAGACCCTGCTTTACAGTATGATGGTAATGGTTAGTTTGAATAATTAAAAATATACATTAGAATAAATATGAATTATGAATATAATTGAAGATGGAGTGAAAGCGACCACCAACAAGTTGAATCCAGAAAGCTTGAAGATTCAGTACCTTTAAATTTAAAACCTAATTCAGTACCTTTAAAAACATTAAATTATGTTTTTAAAGGTACTGAATTACAGTTTGGAACACAGATGAATTACAGATAAGGAGACAAGAGCTGAATATGTGGGAGTAGATGTGGGGTTTTCCATGGGAGGAAGACTGCTTTTCAGTGCAGAAGGTCCAGCATGAATCTGGGGGAACGCCCACATTTATAGGACAATAGGAGAAAGAAAACAGACCTCTTTTTCCCTCTGATTTGAACCTCCCTTTGAAGTCAGTCTACACTATGTTCTGCAGAAGAGAAAAGAGAAGGACAAAACAGTTTGTTCAATGAGAATAAAATCCAATATCACTTTACTTTTTACTGTTCAGCTACCGACTGGTAGGACAATTTGAAATCATTAATTTGGCCAGATGGTTAATGTTGTTTAACAGTACAATTAACTAATAAATAATTGTAAAGCAATTTGTAAATATAAAGTACTACATAAATGTTTACTAATAACATTAAATCAGGAGGCTTATTTCAACTTACATTTTTATATCCAAATATTTTGTTAGCATTTCAGGAGAAATGCCAATAATATGATCAAATGCCATTATTATGCACTGTATTTGAAAGATACAACAAAGGGTTTACAGGAAAACAAAAATAGCCATGGCCATGCTAGGCTGAATGAGTGAACTAGCATTGAAACGCCTCCCTCATGAAAGACAGGAGGGAACAACATAATCACAGAAATGTGTACATGAAAACTGAGTCAAACCACTGTAATACTAACCAACTTCATTTTATCCATGTACTTAGAAGAAAGAGAATTTACCTGATAAAACAGTATAAAGGCCCAGGGCAGAAAGAACATCAAGGCAAGAGCTCTGGGGAAGCCCCTTGAGAGAAGTAGTCTCATAAAATAATACCACCACTTTATGAATTCAGAGTTTACCTACTCTTTACAATAATGCACTAAGAGCAATACCTATCAAAATAACACTAGCATTGTTCACAAAGCTAGAATAAACAATCCTAAAATTTGCATGGAACCAAAAAAAAACCCTGAATAGCCAAAGCAATTTTGAAAAAGAAAAACACAAAAATGAACTACTGGGACCTCATCAAAATAAAAAGCTTCTGCACAGCAAAGGAAACCATCAGGAAAACTAAAAGGCAACTGACACAATGGGAGAAGATATATGCAAATGACATATCAGATAAAGGGTTAGTATTCAAAATCTATAAAGACCTTATCAAACTCAACACCCAAAAAACAAATAATCCAGTGAAGAAATGGGCAGAAGACATGAATAGACACTTCTCCAAAGAAGACATCCAGATGGCAAACCGACACATGAAAAAATGCTCACCATCACTCATCATCAGGGAAATACAAATCAAAACCACAATGAGATACCACCTCACACCTGTCAGAATGGCGAATATTAACAACTCAGGCAACAACAGATGTTGGCGAGGATGAGGAAAAAGAGGATCTCTTTTTGCATTTGGTGGGAATGCAAATTGGTGCACCACTCTGGAAAACAGTATGGAGTTTCCTCAGAAAACTAAAAATAGAACTACCCTATGACCCAGCAATTGCACTACAGGTATGTATCCAAGGGATACAGCTATGCTGTTTCAAAGGGGCACATGGACCCCAATGTTTATAGCAGCACTATCAATAATAGCCAAGGTATGGAAAGAGCCCAAATGTCCCTTGATGGATGTATGGATAAAGAAGATGTGGTATATATATACAACGGAGTATTACTTGGCAATCAAAAAGAATGAAATCTTGCCATTTACAACTACGTGGATGGAACTAGAGGGTATTATCCTAAGTGAAATTAGTCAGAGAAAGACAAATATCATATTACTTCACTCATATGAGGACTTTATGGCACAGAACAGATGAACATAAGGGGAGGGAAGCAAAAATATTCAAAAACAGGGAGGGGGACAAAACATAAGAGACTCTTAAATATGGAAAACAAACAAGAGGGTTACTGGAGGGTTGTGGGAAGGGGGATGGGATAAATGGGTAAGGGGCATGAAGGAATTTACTTCTGAAATCATTGTTGCACTATATGCTAACTTGGATGTAAATTAAAAAATAAAAAAATAATAATGCACTAAGTTACAAATCATTATCATCCTCTATTTTGCATATAAGAAAACTGAGGCACAGAGAGATTAAGAAATTTGCCCAATGCCACACAACTAGTAAAAGGTAGAGTTGGGACTCAAACCTACACAGTATGGCTATAGTATCCACTGAGAGGAATCTAGGAATGGTTTTAATTCCCTGTTAAAATGAGACAGGAAGAGCTGGTATGCTTCTTCCTCATTTTTCTTGACTCAAAACAAGGATAGGATGTGAAGCTCCAACAATCATTTTGGAACCATAGGGTGAAGGGCAAGAGAACCACAAAGACATGAGCCCTGCTGTTACAAGCTTTTTAACCCATTCTGGTAGTCACCTACCTCTGGATTTCTTGTTATGTGAGAAAAATACCCCTCTATTGCTTAAGACATCATAATTAGGACTTCAGCTGTTTGCAACTTTAAACAATATGCCACATAATGATAACAATAATCACTGTTTGAGTGTCTGCTCTGAAGCATATACTATTTTATGTGTACTGAGTCCTATCATCCTGACTGCAATTCCAAGTAGCAGACACTGTTCTTACTCTCACTTTATTGATAAAGAACTGAGGCACAGTTTATCTGGCTTGTTCATAGTCACACAGTGTGTAAGGGATTCAAATCCAGTACCTGGCTTCTAAACTTCCACTCTTCGGTAAAGAGTTTTCTAAACTGTGAAACACTAAAACGATTTGAATTAAAACCACAAGATAGGCATGTTTCAACATTATTTTGGAGATTCTAGGGCACATGTTTCTCAGCATAGATGTTATTGACATTTTGAGAAGACAAAATATTGTTTGGGATTGCTGTATATAAAGATGTTTACCATCTCTGTTTCATGGGTTGGGGAAACACTCTCTAGATAGCATCACCCAAAAATGCTCTCCACATTTCCCCATAGGGAGGCAGCACCACCCCAATTAGAATGACTTTTCTGTAAAAGCCCAAATAGTAAGTATTTAGGCTTCCTGGGACAAACTTAGTTGGTCTCAGTCATAACTACTAAATTCTGACATAGACTTAAATCAGTCATAGGCAATACATAAACTAATGGACATGGCTGTGCACCTAACTATTCTGACCCCATTTTATACATGGGAACCCTGATGCACAGAGTTAAGAAATTTGCCTTAAGTAATTTAATTAGTAAGTGGTTGTGTGGATTCAACCCAAAGGCAGAGTGATTCCAGAGCCTGTGCTCTTACTCAGGATACAGCTGAGTTCATCGATTTTAGATGTATTTCTTCTAGGAGAAGCCATAGTAAATGCCTCAGAGTACTTCTCACACTCTAGATTCTTGCCCTCTTCCTCTGTCTAGTGTTGGTCACTCTTTCCTATAGTAAGGGTGCCCCAGGAGTTGCTTCCATGACAGACTGCCCTACCAAGGATATGTATACTTTATGTGTATGTTCTCCCCAAGCAGGACTCTCTTGGTTGGCTGTGACACACAGCTATCCACAAAACCCTCCAATATAAAAGATTCTACTAAACTGACAACTAGAACAGTTACTCAGTGTGGTGTGACTGTTTTTTTCTTATCCCCCAAGGTCTTATTTTAGAGGTCCCAAGGCCACCACTGCTCACTGAGGCAAGCAGAAACAGAAAGCTCTTAGCACATGGTGTGGTACGTGAAAGAGCCCTATAATATAACTAACAATCATATAAAATACAGAGGAGTAGGTGGATACTTCTGGTCCGGGGCTGAATGTGTGTGTAAATCCAGAAGACCCACCGAGGCTGACAACTCCCAAGTCAATCCACGTAGTGCAGGAGACCAAAGTTGTCAATGCTGGTTCTATTAGAGTATCTCAGTCCAGGGTTTAGAGTCCCTGTTGTGACTGGATAGAAAAAGAAAACCATAGTCAAAGATAGGCCATACTCCCATATCTATACACCCAGGAGTTATATAGATGGAGCACACTCTAGAAGACAGTTAAGATTATGGTAGAGATCAGTGAGGTCTCATGAATTTTGCTGTTATTAGGGACTAAAATACAACAATTCATTGCCAACAGCTGGAGTGTGGGTCAGGCTGCAGTTCTTTTTCCATAGTAGGCAGGTAGGAAATTTAGCAATAGCAAAAGAGAGCAGGCTACCAAAGTCAGGAAAAACAAAAATATACTCACTTCATAATGCTTCTAAGGGAAAATTAAAATACACTGGTTCCGGGGCGCCTGGGTGGCTCAGTCGGTTGAGCGGCCGACTTCGGCTCAGGTCATGATCTCACGGTCTGTGAGTTCAAGCCCCGTGTCGGGTTCTGTGCTGACAGCTCGGAGCCTGGAGCTTGTTTCGGATTCTGTGTCTCCCTCTCTCTGACCCACCCCCGTTCATTCTCTGTCTCTCTCTGTCTCAAAAATAAATAAACGTTAAAAAAAATTTTTTTTTAAATACACTGGTTCCAACATTTTCTGGTTCCTGAGGGACATGCTTCCTCTACAGATTCTAAACATATTAATATAAACTAGGGATAGACATTTTATTTATTTTTTAAAAATTTTTAATGTTTATTTACTTTCGAAGGAGAGAGAGACAGAGTGTGAGTGGGGGGGAGGGCAGAGAGAGAGGGAGACACAGAATCTGAAGCAGGCTCCAGGCTCTGAGCTGTCAGCACAGAGCCTGATGCGGGGCTCGAACCCACAAACCGCGAGGTCATGACCTGAGCCAAAGTCAGACGCTCAACCGACTGAGCCACCCAGGCGCCCCCGGGAAAGACATTTTAAATAAGTTTCCCAATCAGTTGTGTTTAACAAACTGATAAACTATTTTATTTTCCAATAGTAATTTGATAGAATTGACTTGTTTTTACACTGTGTTAACAAAGCCTAAAAACTAGGATAGAATTAAAGATAACTCTTAAGAGCTTATAGATGGGAGAAAATTCAAGATGGCTTCATAGGAAGAACCTGAGAGCACCTCCTCCCACAGATAACTATGGAGGAATTTGGAATAATTTCCTCAGAAAAAAACCTGAAAATGGATAAACGGCCTCCAAAATTAGAGACAGAAAGGCAGCACTGACATGGGTAAGAGTGACAGAGACAAGTTCTCACCAAAAAAAGAAAAAGCCCAACCCAGGTGCAGTGATCTATAACTGAGAGGGATCTCAAGAACACAGAACGCCTCCCTTAGGCATTTCAACTCTTAGGTCCTTCACAGGAGAGACAACACTCTAAAAAGCCAGATTTTGACAACTAACAGGGATTATAACCAGAAAAATCATAGTTTTAGGGAATGGAGAACCCACTCTTAAAGGGCTTGTGTGCAGTCTAACTGGCCCTAGGAACCAGCAATAAAATGCTAGTTGGAAAAATGCCTAGAACATAGGTGTTAGTCCAGGAACATCTGCCAGTCAGGTGGAAAACTGCTGAGACACTGGGGATGGAAACACTGTCAAGCACCACTTTTGTGGTCATATTCTACCATGCTCAGCCAAAGCCGCTACTACTCATACTCGAAGGTGCTAATGTTGGTAGGGCTGCCTGCTGACAACCCTGCCAACAACTGCAGCAGCACCCGTAGTACCCCAGAAGGATGGGTGGGCCTAGGAAAGCCCCACCCACCACAGCAGCCCCAACCAGCTGGTGGTGGCAGAGGGTGAGGAGCGGAATGTGAGAGCCCTGCCCACTACTGAAGCCCAGGACAGCGTGGTCAAGGGAAAAGCCCCACACACTACAGCAACCCCAGCCAGCTGAGCCACAAAGAGAAATCTAACCAGCTGCAGTGACCTAGCCAGCTGGGCCAAGGGAAGAGTCCCAACCACCACCATCATGCCAGGCTGGCACACAAACTAACACAGGAAATGTCCCCTTGAGCACCTGATTCTCGTGGCCAAGGGAGAGTGTACTTCTGGGGCCCACAGGACATTTCCTACACAAGGAAACCCCTTCAAGACCAGAGAGGTAGCCAGTTTGCTGAATACATAGAAATAGAGACAGAGAATCAAGCAAAATGAAGAGACAGAGAAATGTATTCCAAAAAAAGAACAACAACAAAAACGCAGAAAAAGATCTTAATGAAATGGAGGTAAATAACTGACGTGATAAAGAATTCAAAATAATAGTCATATAGATACAGAACTCAGGAGAAGAAACTGATGAACACAGTGAGAACTTCAACAAAGAGAGAGACAATATAAAAAACTACCAATCACAGCTAAAGAATACAAGAGCTAAAATGAAAAAATATACTAGAGGGAATCAACAGCAAATCAGATACAGAAAAGCAGATCAGTGACCTGGCAACAGATAGTAGAAACTACCCAATCAGAATCAAGAAAATCAGCAAAAAGAAAAAAAAGTATTTGAAAAAACAAGAGTTTTGAGGGCTATCAGGGACAACATCAAGCTTGCTAACATTGACGTTATAGGAATCCCAGAAGAAAAAGAGAAAGGGGCAAAAAACTTACTTGAAGAAATAATGTCTGAAAACTTCTCTAACTTGTGGAAGAAAACAGATACCTAGGTCCAGGTAACATGGAGTTCCAAACTAGATTAACCCAAAGACAGCAACTTCAAGACACATAATTAAAATGTCAAAAATTAAAGATAAGAGAGAATCTTAAAAACAGTAAGAGAGAAAAACAACTAGTTATATACAAGGGAGCTCACATAGGCTACCCCCTGATTTTTCAGCAAAAGCTCTGCAAGCCAGAAAGGAGTGGCATGATATCTTCAAAGTGCTGAAAGGAAAAAACGTAAAACCAAGAATATTCTACCTGGCAAAGTTTAAACTTGAAGGAAAATGAAAGAGTATCCCAGACAAGCAAAAGGTAAAGGATTTCATCACCACTAAAACAGCCTTACAGGAAATGCTAAATTAAAGCAGAAAAAGTCATAACTAAAAATAAGAAAATATATGAAAGTAAAAGAAGTCTCTCTGGGAAAGGCAATTATGTAATAAATGTACTGAACCATTCACTTATGAAGCTCATACAAAGTTTAAAAACAAAAGTACTGGGGCACCTGGGTGGCTCAGTTGGTTGAGCATCTGACTCATGATTTTGGTTCAGGTCATCATCTCATGGTTCATGGTTTACGATTCATGGGTTTGAGCCGTGAGTCAGTGACAGTGTGGTTCCTGCTTGGGATTCTCTCTGTCCCTATCTCTCTGCCCCTTTCCCATCTTCAAAATAAATAAGTAAACTTAAAAAAAAAAACCCACAAAATTACTAAAACCAACGATAACTATAATAATTAGGTAAGGGATATATAAAATAAAAAGATGTAAAATATGATGTCAAAAAAAGGGGGGTTAGTAAAAATGTGCTTTTAGAATGTAAATGAACTTGAGTGACTGTCAACTTAAACTAGGTTGCCATATATATGTATATATATATGCTATCATATATCAATTTCATGATAAACACAAACCAGAAACCTACAATAGATACACAAAGAAATATAGCAAAAGGAATCTAAACATTATACTAAAAAAAAGCATCAAACTGCAAGAGAAGGAACAAAAGGAACTACAAAAATAGCCAGAAAAAATTAACAAATTGAATAAGTATATATCTATCAATAATTACTTTAAATGTAAATGGACTAAATTCTCCAATCAGAAGTCATAGGATGGCTGAAGGGATAAAACAAAATAACAACAACACCAAAATAAAAAAAAAAAACAAAACAAAAGACCAAATCTAAATGATGCCTACAAGAGATTCACTTCAGATCTAAATATACACACATACTGAAAGTGAAGGGATGGAAAAAGATATTTCATGCAAATACAAACAAAAAGAAAGCTGGTTAGCAATAATTATAATAGAGTTTAAAACACTGCAACAAAAGAGAGAGAGAAGTACATTATCTAATGACAAAAGGATCAATCCAACAAAAAGATATAACAATTGTAAATATCTCTACTCTCAAAATAGAGCACCTAAATATGTAAAACAAATATTAAGAGACATAAAAACAGAAATTGATAGTAATACAATAGTAGGGGTGAGTTTAACACTACCTTACATTATTGGATAGATCATCCAGACAGAAAATAAGCAAGGAAACATTGGCCTTAAATGACACAGCACACCAGATGGAATATAATATTCCATCCCAAAACAGCAGAATACACATTCTTTTCATGTACACATTTCAAAATGCAACAATTTCCAGAGTGGACCACATGTTAGGCCATAAAAAAAGTCTCAATAAATATAACAAGATTGAAATCATATCAAGCTGCTTTTCAGACCACAATAGGATAAAATTAGAAATCAATTACAAAAAGAAAATTGGAAAAAACCAAAAACATGTAAAGACTAAACAACAAGCTATTAAACAATCAATGGGTTAATGAAGATAAGGGGAAATGTAAAAATACTTTGAGACAAATCAAGTGGAAGCACAATGTTCCAAAATCTAAGGGATATAGCAAAAGCAGTTCTAAGAGGGAAGTTCACAGAGATATAAGCTTACTCCAAAAGACAAGAAAAATCTCAAACAACCTAACTTTATACCTAAAGGAATATAGAAAAAGAAAAGCAAACAAAGACATAAATTATCAGAAGGAATGAAGCAATAAAGTTCAGAGAGGCAATAAATTAAATGCAGGAAAAAGAAAAGATCAATGAAACTAAGAGCTGATTCTTTGAAAAGATAAAACTGATAAACTTTTCCAGACTCCTCAAGAAAAAAAGAGGCCCCAAATAAAGTCAGAAACAAAAGAGAAATTACAGCATATACCACAGAAATATGAATGATCATGATACTACTGTGAACAATTATACACCAACTAACTGGACAACCTAGAAGAAATGGATAAATTCCTAGATATGTACAATCTTCTAAGATTGAATCATGATAAAAAATAGAAAACCTAAGTAAACTAATCACTAACAATAAAATTGAATCAGTATTCAAAAAAATCCCAACAAATAAAAGTCCAGGATCACAGGGCTTCACCTGTGAATTGTACCAAAAATTTAAGAGTTAATAAGATGAACATAAGGGAAGGCAGACAAAAATAATATAAAAACAAGGAGGGGGACAAAACATAAGAGACTCTTAAATACAGAGACAAACTGAGGGTTACTGGAGGGACTGGGGATAGAGGTTTGGTCTAAATGGGTAAGGGGCATTAAGGAAGACACTTGTTGGGATGAGCACTGGGTGTTACACACAGGGGATGAATCACTGGAATCTACTCCTGAATTCATTATGCTAACTAACTTGGATGTAAATAAATTAATTAATTAAATTAAAAAAAAAACAAATAAACAAGAGTTAATACCTATCCTTTTCAAATTATTGCAAAAAATTGAAAAGAATACTTCCAAACTAATTTTATAAGACTAGCACTACCCCGATACCAAACAAGACAAAAAGACTTACAAAAAAAGGCCAATATCCCCAATGAACGTAGATGAAAAAATCCTCAACAAAATATTATCACACCGAATTCAGCAATACATTAAAAGGATCATACACCGTGATCCAATGAAATTTATTCCAGGGATGTGAGGATGGTTTAACATTAGTGAATCAATCAATGTGATAAAAACATTAATAAAATGCAAGATAAAAATCATATCATCTTAATAGCTGCAGAAAGAGCATTTAACAAAACTCAACACCCATATGATAAAAACCTTCAACAAAGTGGGTATAGAGGGAATATACCTCAACATAATAAAGGCCATATGTGGTAAACTCAAAGCTAACATAATACTCAATGTTGGAAAGTTGAAAACCTTTCCTCTAAGAACAGGAAAAAGACAAGGATGCCACTTTAATTCAACATAGTATTGGAGGTCCTAGCCATAGAATTTAGGCAAGAAACAAAAATGAAAGGCATAAAAATTGAAAAGGAAGAAGTAAAACTGGCACTATTGGCCGATGATTTAATGCTATATATAAAAAAGTTGGAAAGACTCTTAGAATTAACTACTAGAATTATTAGAATTAACAAATGGATTCAGTAAAGTTGCAGGATAAAAAACACACAGAAATCTCTTGTGTTTCTATACACTTATAACAAACTATAAGAGAAGAAATCAATCCCATTTACAACTGCATCAAAAAGAATAAAATACTTAGGAATAAATTTAAACAAAGAGGCAAAAGACCTGTACTCTGAAAACTATAAGACAGTGATGAAAGAAACTGAAAAGAACATAAATAAATGGAAAAATATATCATGCTTATGGATTAGAAGGAGATTATTGTTAAAATGTCCACACTACCCAAAGCAATCTACAGATTCAAGGGAATCTCTGTTAAAATACCAATGGCATTTTTCACAGAACAAGAACAAATAATCTTAAAATTTTTATGTAACCACAAAAGACTCTACGTAGCCAAAGCAATGTTGAGAAAGAAGAATGAATCTGTAGGTACCATGCTCCTTAATTCAAACTATACTACAAAGCTATAGTAATCAAAACAGTATACTACTGGCAAAAAAAGAGACACAAACATTAATGGAAAAGAATTGACATACCAGAAATTAACCCATGCTTATATGGTCAATTAGTCTATGACAAAGGAGACAAGAATACAGTGGGGAAAGGAGAGTCTCTTCAACAAATGGTGGTGGGAAAATGGGACAACTACAAGCAAATCAATGAAACTGGACCACTTTCTAACACCATATATAAAAATAAACCCAAAATGGATAAAAGACTTAAGTGTAAGACATGAAACCATAAAACTAGAAGAAAACATAGGCAGTAAGCTCTCTGACATCTGTCTTAGCAATATTTTTTTTTGGATCAGTCTCTTCAGACAAGGACAGCAAAAACAAAAATTTTTAAATGGCACTACATCAAACTAAAACCAACAGAGCAAGAATGCAACCTGCAATGGGAGAAGATATTTGAAAATAGTATCTCCAATAAGGAATATCCAAAACATTAAAAAAAAACCCTCAAAACTCACTATAAAAAAAACAAAACTCTTTAAGAAATGTGAAGAGGACCTGAATAGATATTTTTCCAAACACATACAGATGGTCAACAGACATATGAAAAGATACTCAACATCACTATCATCAGAGAAATCCAAGTCAAAACCACAATGAGATGTCACCTCACACCTGTCAAAATGGCTACTATCAAAGAGACCAGAAATACCAAATGTTGACAAGGATGTGTTGAAAAGAGAATCCTTTTGCAATGTTGGTGGGAATGTAAAGTGGTGTGGTCACTATGAAAAGTAGTAGAGAAGTTCCTTAAAATATTGAAAATAGAGGGGCGCCTGGGTGGTTGGTTAAGTGTCTGACATCGGCACAGGTCATGATCTCACAGTTCGTGAATTCGAGCCCTGCATCAGGCCCTGTGCTGACAGCTCAGAGCCTGGAGCCTGTTTCAGATACTGTGTCTCCCCCTCTCTCTGCCCTTTCCCTGCTAACACTGTCTCTCTTCCTCAAAATAAGTAAACATTAAAAAAAAATTGAAAATATAACTACTATATGATCTATCATCAATTCCACTTCTGGGTATTATCTGGAAAAAAATGAAAACACTAACCTGAAAATTATGCACCCCCATGTTTACTACAGTATTATTTACAACAGCCAAGATATGGAAGCAACCTAAGTGTTCAGAGATAGATCAAATGGATAAAGATGTGGTATGTATATATACAATGGAACATTACTCAGCCATTAAAAAAACAAAATCTTTCCATTTGCGACAAGATGGATAGACCTAGAGGTATTATGCTAAGTGAAGTAAGTCAGAGAAAGACAAATATCATATGGTTTCACTTATCTGTGGAATATGAAAAGCAAAACAAATGAACAAAACAGAAACAGACTCATAATATAGAGAACAAACTGATGGTTGTCAGGAGGGAGGCGGGTGCAGGCTTTCCACCTGGTAAAATAACTGGTGAAATAATTGAAAGAGATTAAGAGGTGCAATCTTCCAGTTATAAAATAAATAAGCTATGGGGATGTATTGTACAGCAGAGGGAATATAGTCAACAATATTGTAATAACAATATTGTATGGTAATAGGTGGTAACTAGACTCAGCCTGATGATTTTGTAATGTACATAAATATGAAATCAATATATTGTACACCTGAAACTAATATAATGCCAATCATACTTCAAAAAAGAAACTTATAGATTTGAAATAAAATAGTACTTGAGATAAAAAAACATACATTTCAAATCTCTAATGCTTTATTCAATTAAGGTGAAATTATTAGAGAAAATGTAGTTTGAATATTATTTTTTTTCCTATCTCTGTCAAAATTTCTTATTCTCACATGAAATGATTTCTTCTTAATAAGCACCAGGCAAATATAAAAAGGCTGTGATAGATAAATTATGTTGCTTACGATCATTAATTACTAACAGCTCAATTATACTGTTAGGTGCCTACAATTCTCATGAAGCTTCAAAAATCCTTATCTTGGATTCTATTATGTATACAATTCATTTAAATTACATTAATTATACAGATATTTAAATGAAGCAGAGATCGTGCTTCCAATTTTCACAAGTAGAGACAATGATCAAAATATTTATGTACATATTACATATTTTGTTCTGTTGACAGTCATAAAATAATTCATTTACTCAGTACAATATTAGCACCTTTTCCATGGAATAAAAAAGGCAAACCTAATTTTTCATGTTTGGATTTCTTTAAATTATTTACATTAATTTTAGAGAGTTCTTTTTTTCTTTTTTTAAATATCTAGTCCAATTTGGTCAACATTTTTCAGGAAATAAAATGTTCAAACTATTTTTAACATTAATGAATGATACCTGTAAAATGGTTTTAAAATTATGCTGAGTGCCTCATTTGTAAGTCTAAACTCTAGAGCCTGACTCCTTGATTTCAATCCAAAGATACCTGGACAAGTGACATTAACAGTATATCTCAGTTTACCCCTCTGTACAATGGGAACAACAACATTTTCTAGTACAGATTTAATGAGTGATATGTCATATGTTTAAAACAATGCCTAAGACATAGTGCTATTTAAGTATTTTGTTATTAATATATTCCTTCTTGGAAGGAGTTCAACTTAATATGAAAATTAATGAAAACCAAGTTCACCTGTATAAAATGAGTAATGACAGTTTTTATCTTTAAAACTCCATGAAAATAGTAGAAAGTACCTTGTAGGCTAAACTTTAAAATTCTAATTACTGACCTAAGGAGAACTGCCCCTTGTCACATGACTGAACAGTGTAGCAGTGAAAAATCTCTTTGTCCTTCAAGTTGTTATTAAAACCTATATGACCAATGACCTAACTCTGACCATATGGGAATGTATAGAGAAATTAAGACAACCATAAATAATAAGTTTTTAGATCCACCGAAGGTTGGGGCTAGGATATGAGGAGAATCCCAGGCAGACAATGATGAAGATATGCAAATTAAACCCATGTCTAATCTCTCAGATAATTCCATCTTTCTCTCCACTCTTCTTTCTTGCTTTATAATAAACCACCTCCCAGGACTGGTCAGGGCATATTGAACCCAACACTCCAAGAAAACCCATATGAAAGAAAACAAGGATCCCAGTAGGAGGTTTCTATGGAAAATGAAATGTCCTTGCTTTCTTTTCATTGAAGAAAATCAGAATGATCCCATTCCAAACTCAATATATTTTCTTCATGTATGACAAACTCTTATCCAGGAGTTCTGACTATAATAAAACAGTGGGCTTCTGGAAGACATTCAGTGAACAGGTACTTGCTTGTTAGAAATTCTATTCCCTTATAGCAGAGAGTCTTTTAGGATATATATCTTCTTAGGGTGTTTTAGGATTAAGACATTGGATTTATAAATTTTTTTTTTAACGTTTATTCATTTTTGAGACAGAGAGAGACAGAGCATGAATGGGGTAAGGTCAGAGAGAGAGGGAGACACAGAATCCGAAACAGGCTCCAGGCTCTGAGCCATCAGCACAGAGCCCGACGCGGGGCTCGAACTCATGGACTGCGAGATCATGACCTGAGCCGAAGTTGGACACCCAACCGACTGAGCCACCCAGGCGCCCCAAGACATTGGATTTAAAATCCATTTATGACAGCATGTCATAGTGGATGGCCTGGGGATTGGTAGAAATAGGAGTGAGGAAAAGAGAAAGAAAATATATGCAGAGGATTCATTGTTGGATTGCTAGGTTAAATGTGCCCTGGCCAGTCCTGGGGAAGTGGCATACATGAAAGAGAAAGGAGAAGGAGGAATTAACTGGACTTGGGTTATTGTGCTAGTTACTTTAAAGGTTATATTCATATACATTTTCATATTCTACCATTTTGTTCTGTATCTGTCAATCACCCAAAATTAGAGTATTTAATCTCTCTTCTTTAGCCAAATCCCCATTGAATTTTCCTAACAATTTGCTGCTTTTCTTGGGTCATTTTAACTTGATTACTTCAAATCTTATATTATTTCTAGGAATAGACTGACCTGCCTTTAATATACAGTATATTCAATTGAGCTAAATATTCTTGCTGCTGAAGTCTTCCTGGAGAATCTCTCTGCAGCTTAAAGCCACTGATATGCTGATCAGTGGGGAAAAATACTATGGAAAATATTTACTTATTAATTGCTAATTCTAGGTTTTATTTATATGCATGCATATCCTAGTAAAGCATATACATTTTTTAAATTAACATATTCAGAAAACTCACTTAATATTTTAAAACTTTACCTTGGAGTAGAACTGGTTTGACTCCACTTTCCTCTCCCATTCTCTGTCCCAATCTGCAAGAGCAGTGACAGTGAACTTTGGTGCTGGAGAGGCAGTCAGTAGAAGACAGATGCCTCAGTAAACCAGTGATAGAGTATTCAAGCCTTGAATAACTGAGTGTTGACTATAGTTTGGAAGTTACAAAAATACTAAAATGTGATTTTTCTTTTAGGTGGGAAATGAGAAAGAATGAAAGACTAGAAGAGGAAGAAAAAGCAATGCTGGAACATTTAAAACAATTTTGCACCATCCAGAACTCTTCTGTCTCAGATAACACAGAGGAACCATAATCTGCAGAAAACAGCAACAGCTTTATTTTAGGAAATAATCACATGTAATGGAGTAGGATTTTTACTACAGTCAGAATGAACCTCAGATGTGCTGTGAAGCATGAAACCAATAACTGAGTAATCTCTGAAATGAAAAGGAATACACCACATAAAGAATAAAGTGCTACACATTTTTTACTTTAAAAATAATTTCAAATGTTTTTCTTTCCTCAGTTGTTCTCTTTATATAACTGCTGCCATCTCGTGTTCCCTTTGAATTATATTTTTTTTTCTTCTTTCAGTCTTGAAGTATCTATGACAACAGACAAAATGTTTGGAAACCTTTTCCCTAAGGATTTTTAAATACAGCATTTGGATGTTAAGTTGAATGGAGTAACATAGCCCCTTGAGGGTTGTCTGAAAATTTCAATTTAGTTTTATAGCTGTAGCCCAAGTCCAGGTCTTAGTGACTTTTAAAACCCACCAATGTACCAGCCTCCTTTTCCAAAGCCACTTCCTCAGGCAGTTTATCTTAACCAGCAAAACATTCTCCTAATATATAACTTTAGTCCTATCTCTGCCTATAATGGTTTTTCAAACATCATATTTAAACTTTCAATCATATGCTTTCAGATCCTATACCCAATGTCTCCATGTTCAGGCAACTGCCTGTTATCCTCTTGGTTCAAGCCACACACTTACCATTTTCCCCAACTGGAAACCATCTTTCTCCCCAAATAACATTTAAAACTCATTCCAGCAATCCCATAGTTTCTGTTACTTCTCATTTCTATTACACTCACACACTCACACACACACACACACACACACACACACACACACACACACACACAATGGAATGTGTTCTAGAGCCCTCACATCAAGTTATAATTACTATACCCTTCCTATTAGTGCATGGTATTCGATTATAAAGACCTCAAAGGGTTTGTCATATGAAGTCTCCCTCTTTAAGGGGTTCTATAGTTTTCCCAAATACCTGCTCCAGAGTTATCCATCTAGTGGGTAATTAATACACTAATTAGTAAATAATTCAAACAGTTGTTTGAATGTCAATAAAAGAAGACAATTAGATTGTTGAGCAATCTACAGGACATCTGGGAGAAGCCTTATCTATTTTAGACTATATGACATCGAACATTATGTTTCTGATGTTCTCAGATTGTCCATGTTCCCACATTCTGTGATTTTTATAAAATATGTGTAGGCTAGATAATTTCCAAAGGAAAGTACTTATGCATTTTTTAAAAAGTAAAATCTTAGAATGCAGAGGAGGCCACCTTAGAAAATCTCTTGCATTATTTCCTACATAAAAACATATAAATGGCCATGTAGCCAGCTGTCTACCAAGTAACACATTTTATTTCTATAAAATGTACTTTGTTGGTTAGTATAATCATGAACTAAATGTTTTAAGACAATGTTGAAATAATTTCTAAAACTTCTATACAGACAATTTAGAAATGGTAAGAAATATTTATGAGAATTGAACTTTGCACCTAATCTTACCTATGAACACTAATCTTACCTATAGTAACACTGTAACAATCAACTGAAGACAACAATTTTCTTTCTTCAGCTTCATGATGTGTAAATCTGCACACTATATTTTATTAGAATAGACACTAAAAAAGAAAGTCAAAATAAAAATAAACTGAACCAATAAACTAAATAATCTTATAAAGTAAAATATTTCATATTTGGGTTCTTTGTCTTCTAATATATTTAAAGATCATCTTTTAACATTTTTTTTTTTTTTTTACTGAATCTGTACATTTCTATGGTAATGCTAAGAAGTGACTTATTTCCTCTAGAAAAAATTTCTTAATGGCTCCATTTAGAGGGAAATAAGAATAGTAAGGGGAGAAAGAGATGAGGAGGAAGGAGACAAATGTGAAAAACAGAAGAGTTTACAGATGAATTCTCTTCTATATTTGCTCAGTGAGATTACTGTAGCCAGTGGAAGGAAATTTATAATTGGGAATATTAAATGACAAAACATTGGTTTATCAGATTATTTTGACTTTATACTCAACATGTTTCTTAAAATATGAAAAGAATGGTATTTAAAAAGTTATTCTTTCTCATGTTTATTTTGCATTTGTGTAACTTAACAGCAGCAATTAAGCCTAATACTTTATTAGTCCCAATACGCTTATTGCAAAAATATTATCTTCCTTCTGTGTTCTGTTTAACTGTATTTTTATGTAATTATAAAGATGTATCTAGTTTATCGGTTACTATGTGAAAAAGTATGAATTTTTAATAAAATATAGATAATAATCTATATTTCAAGTATTTTACATTTTTGTCATCGCTACCTAATACTCTTTATAGAACTATCTACCAAGAAATATGAAAAATAAATCACTTATTTTGTCTACCAATAGGTGCTTACCCAAAGTGTTCTATTACCCCAGTTCACATATTCCTGAGTCAGAGAGAGCTTCTGGTAATTTTTAATTAGCATTTCTTATTATAAAAACTCTTTAAGATTTTTGAATGCTTTTCATTATGCTTGAAATATTTCATAATTAAAAACAAAAAAAAGCTGTATTCAGGCTTCTAAAGGAAAGAAATCTGGTCACATACTACAACAGGGATGAATATTGAGGACATTATGCTAAGTGAAATAAGACAGAAAAAGACATATACTGTATGATTCCACTTATATAGGGTAGCTAAAGTAGTCAAATTTATAGAGACAGAAGGTAGAATGCTAGTTACTTGGGGCTAGGGAAAAGAAGAGATGTTTAATGAGTACAGAGTTTCAGTTTTACAAGATAGAAAAGTTCTGGAGCTCTGTTTCACAACATTGTGAATATACTTAACACTATTCAACTATATACTTAAAAAAGGTTAAGATGGTAGGTTTTATGTTACATGTTTTTTACCACACACACTTCCCCAGAACTGCTATATGTAGAAATTCCATTGCAAAATGCCTAACAAGATGCCTGAAAGCTCTTAATTTTTATTGGGAACCACGAGACCAATATATCCAGGGTCAGTTATTATTCCACACAATGACAAAACTATCTGGTTTGCCTTTGAGAAATGTTTTCAATAGCACCATCAGTAAAGCAATAAACACTTGTTTGTCAAGAATTTACAGAATTCAAAACCTTATAAAAAACACTTTTCCTTTCAAAATATTATAATTACTTGCACACATAAAGACCTGTATTATGGGGCGCTTGGGTGGCTCAGTTTGTTAAGTGTCTGACTTCAGCTCAGGTCAAGATCTCGCAGTTTGTGAGTTCACGCCCCACATCAGGCTCTGTGCTGACAGCTTGCTCAGAGCCTGGAGGCTGCTCCGGATTCTGTCTCCCTTTCTCTCTGCCCCTCCCCCACTCACACTCTCTCTCAAAAATAAACATTAAAAATTTTTTTAAGTTAAAAAAATAGAAAAAAAGACCTGTATTACTTACCAATTACTGTACAAAATTACTGACATAATTTGGCAGCTTAAAATAATATACATTATCTCACAGTCTCTTGTGTCAACTGTTTTGTGCCTGGGCATGGTTTAGGATATAACACAGTTGCAATGAAAGTATAAGCCAGGGTTGTGGTCTCATCTGAGGCTCAACTGGGGAAGGATCCACTTCAAAGCTCACGTGGTTGTTGACAACATTCATTAGCCTGCAGACTATCAGACTAAGGACCTCAGTTACTTGCCATGTGTGTCTTCCCATAATGGCCTCCTTCTTCCTCAGAGCCAGCAAGGGGAAAAGAATCTCCTTGAAAGATTAATGTTATTGGGGCACCTGGGTGGCTAAGTTGGTTAAGCATCTGACTTCACCTCAGGTCATGATCTTGTGGTTTGTGGGTTCGAGCCCCATGTTGGGCTCTGTGCTGACAGCTCAGCCTGGAGCCTGCTTTAGATTCTCTGTGGCCCCCTCGCTCTGCCCCTCCCCTGCTCATTCTCATTCTCTCTTTCTCTCTCTCTCAAAAATAAACATTAAAAGAAAGATCAATGTTACAACTCTATGTAATGTAATCAAACACATGTAACTATGCACATTCTATCACCTTTAACAAATTCTAATGGTCAAAAGCAAAACACTCTTCCTGCCCATGCTCGGGGGAAGGGAACACACAACAGCATGGATGCCAGAAAGTGAGTTTGATGGATGGGAGTCACTCTGCAGTCTATCCACCACAAATTGGAATTTAGGCACTGAATATCCTTTATGAGGGTAACCATGTTGAGAAGTGGAAGTAGAGATGGGCTACAGATAAAGAGCCAGGACTTAATATTTACTGCCACTTATCAAGCAGCTACAGTAAACCAGGCTTTTTGCAAGACAATATATATAAAATAGCTAATTAAATTCTTTCTAAGCCCCTGTTTAGAATTTTATTGAGACTCCCACTTGAGATAATAAGAAAATGAGTTATAGAAATATGAAAAAACTGACTCAGATTTTAAATGAAAATGCACAGTGAGGTTCTAGTCAAGACGGCCATGTAAAAAGATCCTGAACTCACCTCCTCCCATGACACACTGAATCTACAGCTACATATGGAACAATTTCCTTTGGAATAAAACCCTAAAAACTAACTAAGAAACAACTACACATCAGGCAAATGAGAAAAACCACATCAAAGTGGGTAGGAAAGACTGAAACACATGCTCACCATAAAACATACCCCCGGCTTGATAACACACAGTCAAGAGGGAACTCAAAAACCACAGCTTCTTCCTAAGGAGTGAAGGGTTTGAACCTCAAATAGGGCACTTCAACTTTTAAGACCTGCAGCTAAGAGATGAGCCAAAACATCTGGCTTTGAAAAACAATGGGGCTTGCATATACAAGACCCACAAGTCTACAGTGATCTGAGAAAAGAGTCTTAACAGACTCACACACTCAAACTTAACCTGCTCCACACTGCTCAGAAGCAGCTGATCCTGACCAGACTTTATGGTAAAGAATCTCATTTGTTCATAAAAAGACAGCGCAATGCATTGTACTTGTGAGTTGTTCAAAAGCGTAGGCATTCCCCCATCCCCAAAGTGGGCACCAGCATTACACCCCACTATGTTTCTCTCCAATCTGTGGGCACCCTTTTTTTTTTCTTTCCATGGGTCCTACACCTTTACAAATCCTCAGCCTTGCTCTAGCCAATGTGTGCCATCTACACACTCTCCCTTTGCATACTATCTCCCAGAGGGGAACTTTTACACCTGTTTGGTGCCCCAATTTTTATGACTGCCACCAAAGGGATGCTCTTTCATTGCCTGACTTTGGAGGTGGGTGGGGTGAGTTGTGCTCCTGGATCACAGAAAAGAAAAAGAGAGGACTCTTGCTTTGGATTATGTCTCCCTCTCTCTCTCTGCCCCTACCCCCCTCACACTCTGTCTGTCTCTCTCAAAAATGAATCAACATTAAAAAAAAAAAAAGAAAAGAAAAAAGAGAGGAGTCAATAAACACATCAGAAATGAAAAAGGAGACATTACAACAGATATCACGCAAATACAAAGGATCTCATAAGAGACTACTATGAAAAATTACTCATGAAAAGATTTGGCAATCTAAAAGAAATGGATAAATGTCTTAAAAAAACAAAACAAGAAAAATTACTAAGGATGATTCACAAAGAAATAGAAAATGGGAACAGGCCAATTACTAGTAAGGTGATTGACTCAATAATCAAAAACCTTCCAATAAACAAAGTCCAGGACCAGACTGACTACCTGGTGAATTCTACAATCCTTCAAAGAAGAATTATTACCAATCCTTATCAAGCTCTTCCAAAAAAATAGAAGAGGAAACACTTCCAAATTCATTTTATAAGGCCAGTATTACCCTGATACCATAATCAGAGAAGGATGCCACAAAAAATTACAATCTAAATTCTCTGATGAGCATAGTAGCAAAAAATGTCAATAAAATATTAGCAAACTGAATTCAACAATACATTAGCAGGATCATACACCATGATCCAGTGGGGTTTATTCCAGGGATGCAAGGAAGGTTAAACATCTGCAAATAAATCAATGTGATATACCACATTAACAAAATGAAGGATAAAGATCATGATTTAAATAGTTACAGAAAAAAGCATTTGACAAAATTCAACATCAATTTGTGATAAAATCTGAGGGAATTCACCTCAACATAACAAAGGCCATATATGACAAGCCCACCACAAACATCATACTCAATGCTGAAAAGCTCAAAGCTTTTCTTCCGAAATCAGGAATATGACAATGATGCAACTCCTGCCACTTTTTTTTAGCATAGAATTGGAAGTCCTAACTACAGAAATTAGGCAAGGGAAAAAAAAAGCCATTCAAATCAGAAAGGAAGTAAAACTATCACTATCTGCAGATGACATAATGTTATATACAAAAAATCCTAAAGACTACCAAAAAACTTTTTGAATTAATCAACAAATTCAGTAAAGTTGCAGGATACAAAATCAATATGCAAAAATCTGTTTAATTTTTATACAATAATGAACTATCAGAAAGAGAAATTAAGAAAATAAACCCATTTTTGATCCCATCAAAAATAGTAAAATACCTAAAAATAAATTTAGCCAGAGAACTACAAGATCTGTGCACTCAGAACTCTAAGCCATTAATAAAATAAAAGACACAAATAAATGAAAAGATATTTTGTGCTAATGGATTGGAAGAAACAGCATTGTTAAAATGCCCATAACACCCAAAGCAAGCTACGGAATCAATGTAATCCTTATCAAAGTACTGATGATTATTTTCATAAAAAAATGAATAATTTGAATAGAACTGTAAAATACCCTGAATATCAAAAGCAATCTTGAGAAAGAACAACAAACCTGGAGGTATATTTCCTCATTTCAAATTCTATCACAAAGCTATAGTTATCAAAACAGTATGGTATTGGGATGCTTGGGTGGCTTAATCAGTTAAGTGTCCAACTCTTGATTTTGGCTCAGGTCTTAAACTCAGGGTTGTGAGATCCAGCCCTGCACTGGGCTCCGTGCTGGGCATAGAGCCTGCTAAAGATTCTCTCCCTTTCCCCCTCACCCACTGAAATGTGCACATGCACTTCCCCCCTACCCCCCAAACAACAACAACAACAACAACAACAACAACAACAACAACAAACGGTATGGTATTGGCAATAGAAGAGACACAAAAACCAATAGAACAGATTAGAGAGGACAGAAAGAAACCCGTGCTTATGTGCCTAATTAGTTTATAACAAAGAAGCCAACAATATACAATGGGAAATAGTCTCTTCAATAAATGGTGATAGGAAAACTGGACAGTCACATGCCAGAGCAAAACTGGACCCCTTATACTGTAAACAAGAATCAACTCAAAATGGATTAAAGCCTTATGTAAGACCCAAACCATAAAACGTCTAATAGAAAATACAGGTGGTCAGTTCCTTGACATGTCTTTGTAATGATTTTTTAAATTTGGCACCAGAAGTAAAGGCAACAAAGTAAAAAATAAACAAGTGAGACTACATCAAACTAAAAAGCTTCTGCAAAGCAAAGGAAGCCATCAAAATGAAAACGCAACCTACTGAATGGTTGATAATATTTGCATATTACATATCTGATAAGGGGCTAATATCCACAATATTTTAAAACTCATACAACTCAATAGCAGAAAATTTTTCATTGAAAAACAGAAAATCTGAATAGTTTTCCAAAGACAAACGGATTGCTAAGAAATATGTGAAAAGATGCTCAACATCAGTAATCATCAGGAAAATGCAAATCAAAATCACAATGACATATAACATCACATCTGTTAGAATGCCCACTATCAAAAAAGTTTTAACAGACCAGAAACAACAAGTATTGGTGAGGGTGTCGAGAAAAGGGAACCCCTATGCACTGTTGGTGGGAATATAAATTGGTGCTGCTACTATGGAAAACAGTATGGAATTTCTTCAAGTGATTAAAAATAGGAATACCATAAGATCCAGCAATTCCACTTCTGGATATTTATCTGAGGAAAATTAAAGCACTAACAACAGCAAAAAATTGAGTCCCATATTCATTCCAGCATTATTTACAATAGCCAAGACATTGAAACAATCTTTAAGTGTCCAGTGATTAATAGATGAAGAAAATGCATGCATGTGTGCGCACACACACAGGAATATTATTCAGCCAAAAAAGGAGTGAAATTGTGTCATTTGTGACAACATGGATGATCTTTTTCTCAGATGGAGAAACACACAAATACTGTATATCACTTTTATGTGGAATCTAAACCAAAACCAAAGAAACAATACACAAGCTCCTGGATACAGAAAACAATTGGTGATTGTAGAAATGGGACCAGATGGGCAAAATGGGTGAAGGGGCTCAGGAGGCACAAGCATCAAGTTATAAAATCAGACATGGGGTTGTAATGTACAATTGATGACTATATATAAAAATATTGTACTTCATACTGTAAGTTGCTGAGAGTAAATCTTAAAAATTCTCATCACAAGAAAAAAATTAACTATGTATGGTGAAGGATGTTAACTAGACTTTTTGTGGTAATCATCTCAGTATATACAAATATCAAATTATGTTGTGCACCTGAAACTAAAATGATGTTCTATGTCATTTAGATGTCAATTTAAAAAAAGAGATGCACAGCAAAGCCCAGACTTCAACACACTATCTCTAACCTAACCAGGTAGTATTGATAAGTGGAATATAACAAATAAAAAACCAGAATACCAGAGCTGGGGTCAAAAGTAAAATTAACAGACCAGAAATGAAGAGAGATTCAAGCTGGCCCAAAGTGCACACCTGATACTTTCTTCCAACATACAGCTAGATAAAAGTTCAGATACACTCCCTCAAAGAAAAGTTCAAAAACAAATAAAATGCATTTAAGGGCTCTGGAAATGGCCCATGTACAAACATCAAATAAAAAAAATTATCTATTCCAGAAAAACCCGTGAAAATTTGGTAGGAAAAGCTATAGCATGTGGTACCTGAACCAAAACCGCCCCTTTCTTAACTGTTCCCAGTGAGGCAGAGACTCCATCTCAGAAGGTTGCAGCAAAGACCCGGACCCTCCCAATCTGAAGACTTTCTTCCTGAGAAGAGCAGGATTTCAACATTTGTCATCCTGCCTGGTGCTGAGGCTAAATCTCTGGCAAATGCAGTCAAGAGGTGGGGGCTCTCACCTTCTGCTCAGCTCCCACTCATGGAATGGAAGCTCTATCTTAGGTGTGGTACTTTAAAAATACTGGAACCCAGATCATCTTTTCCCTACTCATGAGACAGTGGTTCCACTAAGAAAAAATGTGATGTCCAATTTACTAATCTTTTCTGATTCATACTTTTTGCAACTTAGGTTTTTGCCCATCCCAAAGACATGAAGTTATTATATTCTCTCCTAAAAGCTTTATTGTTTTTACCATTTGCATTTAGGTGTATGACCCATTTTGAATTTTTTGTGTATAACGTAAGGTAACAGGTCAAGGTCTTCTTTTAGTGTCTGTAAGAATGGAACTTATTGGGGTGCCTGAGTGGCATATCTGGGACACCTGAAGCATCCAACTTCAGTTCAGGTCATGATCTCATGGTCCATTAGTTCAAACCCCGTGTTGGGCTCTGTGCTGATAGCTCAGAGCCTGAAGCCTGCTTCAGATTCTGTGTCTTCCTCTCTCCATTCCTCCCCTGCTCATGCTCTGTCCCTCTGTTTCTCAAAAATGAATAAATGTTAAAAATTTTTTTTCTTAAAAAGAATGGAAGTTATTTATTTTGGCAAACATATTTTCTCATGTTTGGAATTTGCAATCTTTTGCTGATATTATTTAATATTCTTAGAAAGTTAACTTATGCTTTTTAAAAACTTTGAAATATACTGTTAAGATTTGTTCATTGTTGTTATCAGTAGCTTGTTTCTTTCTGTTACTGAGTACAGGCATATACCTCAGAGGTACTGCAGGTTCTGTTCTAGACTATCACAATAAAGTGAATGTCAGAATAAAGTGAGTCAAATGAATTTTTTGGTTTTCCAGTGCAAATTAAAGTTATACTACACTGTAGTCTATTAATTATATAAGAGCATTATGTCTAAAATATGTACATACCTTAATACATTATTGCTAAAAATGCTAACCAGTATCTTTAAAAATTTTTTATTTTAGAGAGAGAAAGAGTGAGAGCAGGGGAGTGGGGCAGAGGGAAAGAGAGAGAGTATCTCAAGCAGGCTCCATGCTCAGAATAGAACCCAATGCAGGACTTAATTCCATGACCTTGGGATCACGACCTGAGCCAAAATCAAGACTTGGATGCTCAACCAACTGAGCCATCCAGGTACCCCTCTTAACTATTATCTGAGCTTTCAACGTGTCATAATCTCTCTGCTAGAAGGTCTCACCTCCATGTTGATGGCTGCTGACTGACCAGGAAGATAATTGCTGAAGGGTGGGGTCTTCTTTCTTAGAACACGACAATGAAGTTTGCCTCTGTAGCATGTGATGTTGTTTGACAACATTGTGTGTGTGTGTGTGTGTGTGTGTGTGTTTGTGTATGTATATATGCGTGTATGTATATATATATAT